>NC_031967.2:59950949-60223449 GCF_001858045.2 Oreochromis niloticus
GGTAGTAAAACCAGGGAAAATGAAACTTGCTCCTGTTAAATATTCTTAAGTCTTGTGCTGTATAAATAGTGGTATTTATTTTTCAAAAGATACAGTAAATAATGTTAGTAGTGGGTGATATCATGTAAACACTGTCATGATTTTATGTAAACATTTTGTCTTTTATAAACTATAAATGACATGGATTCTACATTGTAACTGATGTGATGTTCTATAAAGTGGTTTTAATAATAAAAAAAAGAGGCAAAACTTGTTTCTTTATTAAATTTTTGAACAGTGGTACTCAGTCAGTACATATTCAGTAAATGCAAATTATTTACATGGCAGTGCACTTCAGGCATAAATGTAGACCCCTAGATAAACATTATGGCATTATAGCAGTGACAACTCCTCCATAGCAGCAGGTGGGATTTTTCTTTTTTGAGGACGGCTCCTTTTACCTTTCACTACAGATGGTCTGTTTATGTTTTGATCAAGAGCCTTTTTTTGGGCAGCTGAAGAGGAGAAGTCTATCTTATGGCCAACCTCTGGCTGTATCTTGGTCACATTACCCAGCAAAAACCAGTATGCAGGTTCATCTGTAACAGGCCTTGTGCCACAGATCCGCACTGTTGCTTCTACATTAAACAGAAGAGCAGGGACATGGGTGCAGGTCTCCACGACTCCGGCCATACAGGTGCAGTGGGCGGCTTCAACCTTCCCTGTGATGCTCACAGTGACCCATGGCTGCAATGCTGGTTCATTCAGTCTTTGAGAGTGCAGTACCTGAAACACACACAGACAAAGTTAATTTAAAGACAAGAACTATGAGCCAAGGCCGACATAAATATGTTTTATCTACTTTATCATACATGTGACAGTGTTTAGAAAGTTAGCACATACATGTAATTTTTCATTTCTTTATGTGTCCATCTATAGAACGCTGCATTTTATAGAGTAAATCTGCCTGTTTTCTGTCAGAAACCTGCCTGCAGAAAATGAACCTAAAGTATGTAATGTAAGGATGTAATCACTTTAGAGATGGAGAAAGCATAAAGTGACAATTATGAATCACTTAATATGATAAGGAGTTCTGCAGGTCATTAATCAATGTATAAAACTAAAATAAAATGTATTTTTAGTGACACAGGACACAAACACAGAAGCAAGATGTATATTTAAATTATTTATAATAAATATGAATAAATAATTGCAATTTCTTTAACCATAAAGAATAACTAAATCCTTCAGGACAATGTCACATCAATGCACTGAACTCACTGTGTTATCCACCTAACAGCCTCCACATGTTCTCACTGTAATTTCCCCCTCATGAATGAATTTATGCTGCACTAATCTGAATGTTTGGGAGAAAATCAAACGCATTTCACACGCAGTACTCGAGCTGACTTACATTTGTTTGAATGACGACTTGTACTCGCTGACTGCACAGATAAGGTACGAAAATATGTCAGGCTATGTCAGTAGCGGTTGGTCTTCAGGGTTTCTACTCCACGGCCGTGTTTCATACAGGTCCACATTTCCAATGCACGCTATTTTCTGCAAGTACCGCTGCTTCGCCTCTGGACGCAATCGGTCTCTATACCGTCCGTTTTCTTTGGAGCTGCTTTTAAGCATGATTCTTGTCGACGTCGTTCCAACACAGTGTCTCTTTTGATTCGTAGACCCCGAAAATGGCACCGCGCTCCGCGGCGTGACGTCAACTCCAAAGCCCTATAGAGCGAACGAATCACTCCCTCACTCACTCACCCCCTCCCTCCTGGCTCACAGTTTCTTCTTCTTCTTGGTTGGCAACCAAAGTTAAGGTGCATTACCGCCCCCTGGCTCACAGCTCAGTGGACATTTAGATGAGAAAATATATATTTGAGACAATTAAGGAAAATACTAATAAAATAAAAATAAACAAAATAAATATTCCCTTTAGAAATTTTTTTGCTCTTTTTTGCTCTATAAAATAGTAGTTTTCTTTTAGAATCACTCATCTTAGCAGTAGGATATACATGAAAAGAGAAAAGAAATTAAGTTTGAGTGAAACTGTACATTTTTTGCACTCTCTGGTCAACTGACTCAGTGAATCAAATGACTCAAAAAACCCAATTCACTTTGGTGAGTGACTCATTAAAACTCGATTCAGTAAAAAGAATCAAATTTACCATCACTAGGCCGGACGGCGTTGTCACTACCCGATCCGTACCGGAAACCTGATCGGTACACTGCATGCGCGAATGTTATGTCACTTCCTCTCTTTCCCAACATTGCGACATTCAATATATTTGAATGATACGGTTAGCGCCCAGTTAGCTCCTAGCATTTCTCAACAGCCGTGCCTCCTTTTCGACTACCGGGACATTTAAACAATGGATAATCCGTATACAAACAAATTCATGCTTTTCTCCTCAACAGAGAGCATCCCCCGATTGAACAACAGCGCCGTAAAATAAGAAGAATGGTGCCAAATTACAGAGTTAATAATACAGACTTTGTAATGTGTCACGTGAAGATTCATCAGCCAGATGAAGTGTTTACTGACAACTGAGAGTGATAGTGGACATCATCATGACTATTCCAATCAATCCTCTCCACACAGACAAGCATAAACACACTCGACTATCACTAAATTAAATTTAACACACGTTTGAAATGACGCTAATTCAGTTTACAATAGGGTTCGTTCGCTCGGTCAGCAGGTGGCGGTATCCTCGAACACTGGGGAGTAAACTGCCATTAAACGAACAGAAGAAGAAGAAAACCCCTGCACATGCGTGGTATGGATCGGGTAGACCCAATTTGTACGGTCCGACTTTGCACATGCGCAGTAAGGATCGGGGAGTCCTAATTCGTAACTATCTTTTTATTTTTTTTGTTTTTGTCTACATTATATTAAATGTTTCATTATCGGAAACATTTTAAGAGACACTTATTAAGTGTGCCTATGCCAAGAGGCACACTTATTACTATTCGTCGGATTTATTCTTCTTCTTCTTCTTATTATTATTATTCTCCATCTTCCGCCTAAATTTCGGCGCGTAACTCGCCCCGCAGTGTTGTGGTGTGTTGGCTCTCTCTAGTGGTATACCGGGAGTAGTACGGCCTAAAGGGTGTATGCTTGGTGGAAAACTCCATATCCCACAATTCATAGCACGCCTCTACAGAGTAAACAATGGCGGACACCACTTCGTTTTATATGTCTTTTATTCATGTTTCTAGGTCACAAAATAAACTTTTAAGATATTTTCAGGCGAGAATGTAGGTGTGTAAACTTCAAATATCTGCTCGTTTTATCAAGACATCCCATATTAGCAACAGTTCTCTTACGTGTTGCTGATAGCCGGCTAGCTAGCTAGCGCCGCTAGCGACCCTTCATGAAAAAGCACCCAGGCTTGGCTTACAGTGAGGCGGCTGACTCTCGTTTCATCACCCGATCGCTCACCCGATCGCTCGCCAAGGGTCTGTGTTTTAGCTGGACTTATTTTTCGTTTATATGGGCCGATGATGCTGGTCGATGTGGAAAAAATAACTGAGTTGTTTAGTGGTGGAGCTACAACAGAGGGCAGCTATCCACCGGTGTGTGACAGAAAGGACATGCCGCGAACGAGACATACAAGGCGGCGAGGCGACCGCTGATCCACCGGTGGTTGCTAACGCGGAGCTCAATCGTGGATCAGGGAAACCGAAGGCAGGAGCGTGAGGTGAACTGAATTTCAGGTAAGAAGTTATGAACTGCACTCTATTTGGGTCAGATATAAACCGAGTTTAGGTGTAGTTTATTTTCGTTGTGCTGACCTTTTACAATCGTACTGCGTGCTAGCTAGCACGACGGGAGTTTCTATACAGCTGTGTGCGCGCTAAGTTACTGACGTTGAATTTTATTTTATTCATAAGGGTTAGTTCGTGAGAGTTGCCGTACAAACGGAATCGTCCCACATTCAGAGAAAATATTACGATTTATTCTGTCATTATGAAGCCTCCCCTGTCATTCTCTCGCCTGTTGAAACTTCAGTCATGAAACTGATCAATGATCGGCTTTTCTCTCTTGTTTGTTTATCGCGCTAAACAACAGCAGCACGTTTAAGCTTGATCAGCTGTTGTTAGAATTCATTTGCTTTTAATTTCTAGTATCAGCTGATGTCGATGTGGAAAAAATAACTGAGTTGTTTGGTGGTGGAGCTACAACAGAGGGCAGCTATCCACCGGTGTGTGACAGAAAGGACATGCCACGAACGAGACATACGAGGCGGTGAGGCTACCGCCGATCGACCGGTGTTTGCTAACGCGGAGGTCAATCGTGGATCAGGGAAAGCGAAGGCAGGAGCGTGAGGTGAACTGAATTTCAGGTAAGAAGTTATGACCTGCACTCTATTTGGGTCAGATATAAACCGAGTTTAGGTGTAGTTTATTTTCGTTGTGCTGACTTTTTCAATCACTTACAATAACTCGTACTGCGTGCTAGCTAGCACGACGGAGTTTCTATACAGCTGTGTGCACGCTAAGTTACCGATGTTACCGATGTTGAACTTTATGACAGCCTCCCCTGTCATTCTCTCACCTGTTGAAACTTCAGTCATGAAACTGATCAATGATCGGCTTTTCTCTCTTGTTTGTTTATCGCGCTAAACAACAGCAGCACGTTTAAGCTTGATCAGCTGTTGTTAGAATTCATTTGCTTTTAATTTCTAGTATCAGCTGATGTTTGCTGCAGCCACAGCTGTAAAAACGGCTGTTCCAAACCAGATGTCCTTACTGAATCATCAGAGCTGAACTGGTGATGGAGAAACAGGTTTACCCTTAGGTGACATGAATGAGTTGAAGGGAAGTTATGAACTGTTTCTGAGAGACAAATATACACCAAGCTCCTTTTTTTGTGTAGCTGACAGCTGGTAACTGTGCAGGGGCGGATCTAGCAAAGCTTTTGCCAGGGGGCCAGGTAGGGCATTAACAGAGAAAGGTGGACACAAAGATATACTTTTCTTTCTTACTCTCATATAAAATATTTAACTTTTATTAAATAGTTATCTGAATCTTACAACCAAAGTTTGTATAATAATACACAAGATTGGCTGTAGACCAGTGAATGCAAAAGTGCATAAATATTTATTTTACGTGTTTGATGTGTGTGGCGGGGCGTGGTCTGCAGTGCCGCTGCAGGGGAGGTGGACCCACCTGAGTGGCACCTGCAATCACGCCTCTCGGGCGTAGTCTGTGCTCTCTCGGCTGTTTTTTGGGTGTGTGTCGGGCTGTGAGTTGAAAAGCTACAGCCGGCTGTTTGGGTACACCAACCATGTGTGAAAAGTGGTCCATAACGTAATGCTTCAAAGCGTGTTCATGCAAACATTGTCGGGTCTGCCGTGGTACAATGGGACTTCTGCTCATGAACCTGTGTGCACAGCGTCTGCAAATCGGCGCTGTACGAAGTAACTTCATCTTTACACAAAACTGTAAGCTGTCATCTGTGAAGCGTGAGCGGTGTTTGTTTTTACCATAGTTCATGGTGGAGAATGGCTGCTCTTCTGAGTTTTGCTCTCTGTAGCCATATGAATGGCAAACTACAGTGATTAGCAGCGGCATAGGCACACTTAAAATTTCTTCTGAAATTTTCGCTTTCTAGTTATATTTACATGCTTCCAGCTCCCGTTTTTGCTCCGTGACAGCTCGGACTTTTCCTTTCTCTCCCTCCCTCGCTCACAGACACATAACGAGTATGGCAGTCCATTCTCCCTGCAGCACGGACTACACTGCCCATCAGGCTACATTCTTTAGGGCCATGCCTGTAGCATTCTGCCTTTTAGCTTAGCACAACAACAACAAAAAAGCGCTCTCTCACCCAGGAAACACGCAGAGAGAGAGAGCGCGTCACCCTGTAATCATGGCAACCGTAACGCTGCCGCCTGGAACAACAGAACGTAGCTGTCAAACAAACCCAAACAGTCCTGACCCGCGACAATATGAAACAGGAAAGTACCGCCGTGTAATCCATTTATTTCAACAAAGTAACTGTATTCTGAATACCACCTTTTTAAACGGTAACTGTAACGGAATACAGTTACTCATATTTTGTATTCTAAATACGTAACGGCGGTACATGTATTCCGTTACTCCCCAACACTGCCTGTAGCATTTCAAACTAACACATTATTCCATTATGGTAATGGATGCTAATTTGTGTTCTCTGCACTGTGAAGATCATATGTGATGCTGCCAACATTATCACAAATGTGGAAGCCAAGTGGCCAGGCTCTGTTCATGACTCACGAATTTTTCGTGAATGTACACTGAGCACAAAATTTGGACATGGTGAGTTGAAAATACTTTAAAATATATAAAGACCAATTGCTACAGGGACATTTGAACTGAAGTGTATCCTTCTGTCTTAGGAGAGTTCACTGGCTACTTGCTTGGTGATAGGGGGTATCCATGTTTACCCTATTTGCTTACCCCTTACCCTGACCCTGAACCGGGCCCACAGCAGCAATATAATCTGGCTCATTGCAGGACAAGAGCCAGAGTTGAAATGACTATCGGAATGCTTAAGGCCCGGTTCCAGTGCCTTCAAAGACTCAGGGTCACCCCAGAAAGGGCATGTGACATTATTGTGGCATGTGTGATTCTTTACAACATTGCCACAATTAGAGAACACTGTCTTTCTGAACCAAACATCAGCAGTGATCCAAACCATGAACATCCTGACCCTCCCACGGACATACAAGATGGAAGAGCAGTCAGAGACACCATATGTCACAATCATTTCCTTTGACCCATCACCTCAACATGTTGAAAGAAGAATAAACAGATTTTTTGTTCAACTGGCTTTATTGGTCGCCTGTATTTCCTGTACACAAAGTATTAATAAGTATATTATTATGTTGTTCAAACACTAAAATAATTCGTCCATCTCTGACCACTTCACCCACCCTTAACTGATGTTCCAGCAGTAAAATCTCAATCTTGGTCTTTTGGATCTGCTGCTTGAAGTGTTCCATTTCCAAGTCGCATTTTTTTATTTTCTTGATCAAATAGGTCTTGTACAGCTGCTTTACAGGGAGCTATTGAAACACAGAAAATAGCATTGACATTCATAGTACATGCCTACTTAGGTTGGTTGTAAATCAGTGCTGAACATCTTACTGAGGAAAGGTTTGTTGGAGAAGTGGCTGGACCCTCTTCCTCTGCATTTCCATCATCACTCTGTTAGAGACATAGAAAGTCCATGGTTTTATTATAGTACCACATTTTATTCAATTGTTATATTTTCCATTGTAAGATGTAAACCTCATAAAGTGTCTCTGTTGCTTCCTCCTCTGTAACAGCTGTCAATGTTTCTTCATTATTTTCCTGTAGTAAAGAAATTAACAACATTGCTGTTCTACTGTAAACTCATATGATCTGTGGAGTATTAAGAGTACTCACAACTGCATGTTGGTCTGGCTCAACGGGAGGCTGCACCAGATGCAGTACACCATCACCATCAACTGATAGAATATGAGGTTTACAGGTCACTTATAACTTACAAGGGACCAAATGGCAATTAACAAACATATACCAATCACCTTACACTTCATTGTCATTATGCTCTCTGTTGGCTATAACGGGCCACATTTGAGCATACAGAGTAAGCAAATATGTACTTGTAATGTGCTCAGATAATTTCAATAAGTGCTTAGAGAAAGAAAATTAATGTAGCCTCTAACTGCAATTGATTTACATAGGACAAACAGACCAAGCACTATGGCTCATAATACAATTACACCTTACCTGTTTGGACTATATTTTTATATTTCATTTTTACTTGCTGCCAGGAACGTTTGGGGCCTGTTGGGTTGCACCTGCGCTCACATCACATCACAAAATAAAATGTATAAAATAAAAAATAAAATGAAATATAATAAAATAACGTGTTAAATGGGTGGAAATCCCTAGATCAATGTTTAAATTAACACTCACGCATTGACTCTGTCGGCTTTGTTTTGCCATGCATGCTCCCTTTCTTTTGCAGCTGAGGCTGTGTTACTTTTTTTCCGCAAAATTTGCATGTTATCGGCATATGCTGCCATCAGAATTTCGGCCTCAAGCGCTGTAAAATACATTGACCGCGCCTTCTTTCCCTCCGTCTCCATGGTGACTCGCTTAATCTGTGCTCCACTAATCAGGGCTTTATGTATCCTCGTGCGCGCGCTTAACTTGGGGTTAAAGCAACTCCGCGTTGATTGAACTAACTGTTATCAGCCTTTCTGAAACCGAATATTCCGAGTTGGACAGTTCGGGGTTACTCAACCCCGAGTATCATTTTTAACTCTGAGTTTTCTAAACCGGCTTTCTGAAACAGGGCCCTGGGGTCCGTTCTTCGTACCTCGCTTACTACATCCAAGATCAAATGACACATCCAAGATCAAATCATCGCGCCAACTTTGAGCTCGCTATTCCGGTTCTCCGAACACACCTGTTGTTGACGATTAGTATAGCTGGATGAAGTAATGTGAGATCACTGGGTGGCTTAAAAGGGGCTACGCATCGATAGTAGAAACATTGATCGGCAACCCTTTGATTGGTCGGCGAAAATGTCGAAGGAGCGCGCTCAGTATTTTTCGGCAGCAGACCAAGAACTCTTGATTGAGGGATATCAGGAGTTTCAGAGTTTAATTAAAACGCAGGGGAACACTGCAAAGGCTGCAAAAGCAAGGAGAGAGGGCTGGCAGAAAGTTGCTGACAAATTAAACTCGTAAGTAATTTATTATATTATATTACATTATATCCTCTTTCACATTAGAGCCACAACAGGACCCACTAGAACATGGGAACAAGTAAAAGTGAAATATAAGAATATTCTACAGAATGGTAATATTTATCACTTATATTGCTTTTAGTCTCTTGAAAAGAGACCCTGAAATAATCTGTTTGTTTGTTTATAACAGCAACCAAGAAAAGGGCAGAGCAAATAAAGACAGGTGGTGGTCCTGCACCCCCTCGTCACACCCCGGCAGAGGAGCTGGCCCTAGGGTTGAATGCCACCAGACCCATTGTTGAGGGCATCCCTGGGGGCAGCTCTTCCTTAGACCAGCAGCCGGGGTGCAGTAGCAGCAGCACCTTCATAACTGGTAAATGAGCTCATAATTCTATTTGTACAATGTAAAATATTTGGTTGTTGCCTTAATTAAAATGCTTTTTGTACTGTGACATTTATTGACATTGTGGGTTTTTTTGTGTGTAGTTTTACATAACACTCCATCACTTTTACCTGTTCCCATGCAAGGGGTGACTGAAGCATGCACAGTAAGTTGATATATACATATACATATATATATATATATGTATATGTATATATACATATATATATATATATGTATAAGGAAGGATCCTGTCTATCCCGCAATATACGCTGAATTCTGAAAACTCTCCTTATCAATCTTGCACCTTCCTTGCTCGCGTATACGAACAGACAGGACATGGCTGCGACAGACTTCCCAAATCCACCTTCGCTTTTATAGCCGTGGTCTCTCATCTTGATTACACGAAGTAATTTACTATTACTACTCTAAAATATGAATTACATCTGAAATAATCAAATACATGTAATAGAATGATTAATAGTACATTTCCCTTTTTTTAGGAAATGACCTGTATGTATCTGTATGAAATCAATAAAAGAATCAAATACTGCATTATCTTTAGTTACATTGATAATATTTATTTATGGAAAAACAGTGGAGAAATATCGCTGTTGCTTTCGTATAAATGAAGCGGACATACCTGAGAGGCCGCGATCTAATCCTGTTTACATAAAGTAAGCCTGCTCCCAAGCAGGTTTACGCTTACGGATCTGTTGCTATGGCAGCAAGTCCCGGATGAGCTTTGGAGAACCGAACGATCCAAGATCACGCGAAATCGTCAACAATCAAATCCGGCTAACTTACTTAGCGAGGTACGAAGAACGGACCCCAGAGTAAGAAAAGACTGGACACAAAACAAACATAATAAAACAAAAAACAGGAACTAGAAATAACAAACTCAGACTAAACTAAACTCAAGAACTGCATCAGTCCCTGGACCCTGACAAGGAGACCAGATGTGGGAAGTAATGAGATACAAATACTTCATTACTGTACTTAAGTAGAATTTCAAGTATGGTAAATGATGATACATTATGTTGCACGTTTCTACTCTTTCTGAGCACTCAAAGCACTTTATAACCGATTCATTCACCCAAGCACTCTTTCTAAGCTGTTAGTGCCTATCTAACCTTCACACACAGATGGATGCATCGGGAATCGAACCGCCAACCTTGCAATCAGTCGATGATCTGCTCTACTTCTCGAGCTACAGCCACCGTGTAAAAAAGCAAGCAGAACAAAAAAAAAACTAGTCAAGTGAATTTGACTTGATTGATTGATTGACTTGACTTGATTTTTACTTTTCCTCCCTACATTTTTAAACCAATATCTGTTCTCTCCACTCAAACAGGCTCATTAGTTTTGCTTTCACTCGTGTGGGTCGAGTTATTATTTCAGCTGCCAAACATCAAACTGATTTCAGAGAGATGGAGGAAGAAGAAACGTTAGATTTAAAGGTAAGAACTCCTCAGTGGTGTTCATCTGATGAATAAACAAAGTTGAAGATAACAACCAGTGTTGTTTAAAATGTTATCAAACAGATACTGTATTTTATGCCTATGTGGATTGCAGCATTTTTTCATATCATTCAGTAACAAAGTGGCAGCAGTTTCATGTGAGTCTGCTCGCACGGCAGCTGTGTCATTATGAAGACTGGATTTCTGGATCAGAAAATCCAGATTATATGCAAAAATATGTGAATGTGTTTGTACAAACAGAGGGAGGACGTATACGTAGAGATCTGATGTAGGTTGAATGGAAGTGAAGCTCTAACCAGTCTATTACATGAAACACTGACTGTGATAATTCTCTCCACCCAGCAGCTGAACTGCATTCCAGTCAAGTACAGATATGTTTACTGTGTATGTGTATCAGGACTATGAACAAATGTTTGTGTGTTTCTCCTTATTCTCCACCGCGTTTGTTTTTAAACCCACCGTGTCCTGTTTATACGAGCAGTGTGAGGGTTTTAAACAGACCTTTGACCTTCGTCCAAAGTTCGATCCTTTTCTCTGCATTTAATTTAAGCCTTAATATCACAGAATAACTGTTGGAATTTGCCGCTGATCAACAAACTGCTTGCTGGGTGGGACCATCTCTGTCCTTCCTTTGTAAAACATTGAAAATGAAACTCACTCAGTAACCTCAGTGTGACGTTAATATTTTATTTTATGCTCATTGAAAAGCAAAACTTGGTTTTATTTTAAAGTCTTGTTTATTTCAACAAATCTGTCATATTGAGCTCATGATCTACACCTGTGGTTGTTGTTTTATTTGCTCTGCTTAGACGCTTCGTTCCAGGAAGACTGGGTGTGGCAGCAACAACCACTCCTCCAGAACATATAAGCTGTAACACAGCTGTTGCTTTCACTTTAGGGACTTTCCGCAGTGGCTCAATAAGCATCCTCAGTGCTTTTTCATACCTTTAGATTTGGAGATTATATATTTGAAATATACTGAAGATCTTTAAATGGAGCTAAAGGAGACAGTGGAACAACTGCGTCCCTCCACGGACGATGGAGGGAGATTAATGGTGAGGTCGTGTTTAAATTGTTTTCATTGTCACTTTTTTCCTTTTATTTTTACCTGCTTAGTTCACAGTGCGAGCTTCCCAGCTAATGTGAGGCAAACAGGGACGCCTGGTTAAAGCTGGTAAACCTGAACGTTGAACCTTCAACTGTGGTCTGCTGTGAGTTTAGCTGGGACCTGACAGTCACAGGTAGTAGCTACCGACCTACTATGTCATCTAAAGACAATCAGGAAAAAACAAAAAAACAACTTCATAGATCAATATTTATGAAAAGCAGAGGCAGCAGCTGCAGTGGACGCTTCATTGTGTCTAAGACTCAGTTTCTCTTCACTGCTCTGTGTTACTTCACTTCAACTTCCCTCTTCTCCGTGGCTGCTTACAGAGGAACAACAGGACAAACTCGACCTGATCGGTTAATGCATATTCACACTCTATGACAACACAGCTGACGACAGATGGGCAGTCCCATGAAAACAATGGGCCAATCCAATTGGTCCTGATCAAAGCTACATTTATCACACGAGGCCCGTTTGGTTTGTAAACAGTGGTTTGTGAGCTGTCCTCACACTGGTTATCACTCTCCGTGATACACAGATCTTTGATGGTTTATCGAGGCAGAGAAAGTAGTATGATGAATTTTCTTCGTATTGAACTGCTCTGGGCTCTGCTGTTTGTCGGAGAACTGCAGGCGTCCGTCCATAACGGTAAACTGAGCAAATGTTCAGGTTTATGTAAATTGAGCACTTTGCTTGTGCCGTTTAACCAGTGATGATGAAATGTGGCCGTAACTGTATACATACTTCTGGGGCTACCTTTTTAAATTAAATTGTTTTTGTTATTATTATCATTACTATTATTATTATTGCTATTGTTGATGATGTTAACAATATTATTAATAATATCATTGTTAACGATATCGTCGTTCAAAAGCAAAATGCTTCACAAAACAGAGAAGCAACAACACATCAACATCATCTAACGGAAAAACATCAAGTAGAAAAAAGGTCAATTAGTTAAATTGATTAATTGAAATTGATTAAATTATTATGTTGATAAACATTTTATATTACAATCGAGGGTTCATCGTTCACAAAGCGGCGCCATCTTAAACCACCTGTAAGATGGTGGTCATGTGACACATTTCGAGTGATTTAAGATGGCGCCGTTTTGTGTGGCTTCCTTATCAAGAGCAGTGTCGATATGAAACGTCACACAACACTAGGTGCGATGAAACACAAAGTTGGAGTTGTGTAATCTGTGGACTTTTATGTTTCTGTATGGTTTTCTTGCACCGTAGTTTGTGTGAACTTTGTTGTTGAAAGGCATGTGAATAATGAGTTACAGAAACACATCAGTTCCTTTTCTGTGTAGGTTTTATTTATTTAAGCGAGAAAGCGAAAGGCAGGCAACAGGTTGCACACAGACTAGAAGTAATTTCTGGGCAGAAAGCCGAGGAGAGACGAACGAAGAGAGGTGACAGAAAAAGGAAGTGATTCATAGAAATCAGGCTGAGGGAAGAGAAGGTCTCTTTCCCTGATGGGCCACCGCCCTGATCCTTTTATATCTTGACCAAACTCACAAAGAAAATTCCTCAACACATCACATGAGCCTATACACTATGTTACGGTTTTGACATGGAGGACTCAATCGCAGGACTCCAGGATCAGATGCACACAAGAGAGTTTTATTTACAAGTCCACCGGGTGTATATACAGAAGGTGCAGGGGAAGTGTTATGTACAACAGGGTGGGGACGGGGCTCCAGGGAAATCCAGGGGGAAGGCATGCGCTATCCAAACAACCCACACACACACGACAGCAGGCTCTCTCTCCAACACTCGCCACTCAGGAATGACACGGGGAAGAATCCAGGAAGTCTGTAGACAGGGAGACGTTGGTAAATACAAAGAAACACTCCACTTAACTTGCTGTGGCTTGACGTTCACTAACGCGTGGCAGACAACGATCCAGCAAAGAACAGCAGTCATCTTCTGGCTTATATGCTGATCACCTTGATGAGGCTCAGGTGTTTCCTTTCTCCAAGGGCGTGAACCCAGAATGAGTTCTGCCCCGGTGACAGAAAGTAGGTGAGAGAGAAAAGATAGAAACCGCTGATCAGCTTTCAGGTGATCCTCCTGGCCGTGACACTATACCTTCAAACCTTCCCCCTCACTTGGGGCCTATGACTTTGCTATGCACTCAGCCATTGCAGTGATCTAATCTAGAGAAGATTACTAGATTTGTTCATGCTTACTTAAGTCGAGGTTGTTATCAGAAATGATTGTGAGGATTTTACATTATTGGTACAGTTTTATAGATCAGGAGCTCAGGTGTGTTTGTGAGTGCGCTACATACACAGTGGCCAATGACAACTACTTCAGTCTTATCCATATTTGGCTGCAGAAGGTTTGTGCCATCGAACAGTTATTATGTTTGTTGGGTAGCAAAGGCCCTGTTATCTTATTGGAACTACATTACCCAGCAGACCTTGCACATAGCTGACTGATGTAGTTATCTCCCAGGGTGACAGCAAAGCAGAGATGTGCTAGGAAATAAAGCGAACAGCCCATCCTTTATTTGTTAAAGCAGGAGTTTGACTGTGGTATGTTTACAACACTTCTATTTTGTGATATTTGTGTTGTAGTTACTTCTAGTTTACTTACCAATATTTAGTAAAAGTGTGAACAAGTGTTTTTTTTTTCACCCAAAGAAAAACGCAAAGTGGTCACTTTAGTTTTGAACCTAATTGTTTCTATGATTGTGATTTCAAAGCTCCAGAAGTTAGTAATTGTACTTTGATCCCTTTAACCTCTCTGCTTTGTGTCACTTTCTCTCTTTCAGACCAGATAAACATCACAGCTGGACAGAACGTCACTCTGCCGTGTCGAGCTCGAGACAACAACATCCCCATCATAGTGGTAGAGTGGAGCAGAGCTGACCTGGGAAAAGAATGTGTCCTAATGTACCGGGATAAGCAGTTGGATCCAGATGACCAGCATCCATCTTTTAAGAACCGGGTGGATCTGCAGGACAGACAGATGAAGGATGGAGACGTGTCTCTGATTCTGAAGAACGTGACGATTAATGACACTGGAACATACGAGTGTCGTGTCTTCAGGAGAGGAACAAACCGCAGGAAGAGAGCTAATCTGAAGACTCCCCCCATCAGCATCATCCACCTGAGTGTTGTTGATCCTCCAGGTGAGTGAGTAGAGTTGAGTGTGTGTGTGATCAGAGGTGAAGCTGCTTCCTGGTTGTTGATGTTTGTTTCTAAAGATGTTGTTGATGAGACTTTGTAGAAAGCAGCTGGTCTGAGTGATGTGATCAGAGTGCAGTAGATAATGTCTGACAGCAGTTTGAAGAGGAAATGGATTCTGTTCTTCACTCATCACCTACCTGACAGCTGACACCTCACACCTGTTTCTCACCTGCAGGTCAGACAGGAGGAGACCCTGGGCTGGAAGCTGGTCTGTCAGTTTTTTGGTGTGTCTTTTTTTTTTTCCTGAAACTATTTTTCACCTCCTCCTTGTACTGAACAAAAGCTGGTCTTAAACTACATTTATATTATAAGCTAATGAAATGTTTCATAAGTAAAATCTGATGGTTGAGCTTTCAGATTACTGCAGTACTATTTAATCTACCTCATGCTTTATAACCTATTTATTTCCCTCATTACAAAATGTCCAAATAATGTTCCTTCTGCTATCAGTTAGTGAAGCTTTAGTAGAAAATAGAATCAGTCTATTTCAGCTTTAGCACTGGATACATGAAAATCTATTTACTGTCATTTCATTGTTTTTATGCTTGTTGTCCTGCTGAGTGTCAAAGAACAAACTTCACACTAATAGAAAACAGATCAAATAGTCTGACAGGTGCCTCTTCATCACAGAGGCAACACTGTGATCAGTAAAATTAGACGGTCATTGTTATTAAATGTTCTCATTAGTTTCTTTCTGTTTCTTTATTGTATTGATAAATTATTACACATAATTCTCAGTAATTATACCAAAACCTAAGAGCAGAATACAAACAGACCATGATACATTTTTCAGGGATCCTCAGCTGCCAGAAGCAGATCAGAAAAGATCATAATGTTTAATATTCTGTAATTGATCAGAAATGCTCAAATAATGAGGAAATAAATGATGTCTAAGTTAATTCTCAGTGTGTCATGTGTGTTACTAACAATGTTCAGGTGTTAAAACTTTGTAAGCTCTGCTTTTCAAATCTTTCATGTTCTTTAAAAAAAGTAAAGATCTTTTGATTTAAAGAGACAGAATTTTTATTTCAGCTCATCCCCAACAAAATGTCTGTTTTCATGTTTTTCTGGTCTGTATAAGGGAAGTGATATCATATATAACTGATCTCTCACATGCTAAGTGTATAGGTTTCTACAGAGAAAGAGGCTCATATTCAGTGTGCACACTACACAGAAATGACAGCTGGGCCCACACAGTTTAATTTCTACCTGGAACAGCATCAGTGATCACACTAGTCAAACTTGCTCAACAATGGCAAGGACAAAGTATCTGTCTCACTATTGATCAACATAATGAGTCTGTGATTATGACACAGAAAATCAGAATATTCCTCAAATAGTCTAAATGCACATATAAAAATATTTTTACAAAAATTTTGTTAATATGATGAAGATATATTTTTAAAATGTCATATTATAACTATCTGGTGAGAATAAATTATCTATTAATAATATATTTGAGATCTCATGCAGGTTAGACATGTGTCCTACGTGAAGCCATAACTTTACATCACAGGATGATTTTGTCCATTTAAACCTGCTAATAAACCTGAATATTACGTTTAACCACAATACAAAGAAATTACACAATTAAAATGTATCCTGCACAGCTCCTAACAAGCCTGTGTTGTGGTTTGTGTTCAGGTTCATTAGACCCACTGTTAAGTTTGAGGAAGCTGTTTTAAGACACAACAGACCTGCAAGTGTAATGGTTTTTTTTTTTTTTTTCTGTTTTAAAAACAAGTTCATTATTCAAGTCTTTAAGAATCCAAAGAACATTTAACTATCTGAAGGAAAACTGTGGATGTTAAAATGTGGTCAGATCAGTTTTAACAATGGTTTGTGTTATCAGTTTGAACCTGTTCTTTTCTTTTCCTGTAATTTGTTTTACAAGCAGCAACTCATGAACTCAGTAACTTGATAAAATGGTTTAAAAAACTAAATCTGGACTAAACTAAAACTTACTTTCTCCATTTTTGTCCTTTGTTTATCAACTTATGTGTGACTTTATTTCTTATTTTTTCTTTGTAAATAATTGTATTTAAGGTAGGAACATCAAATTAGGCTGTTGTTGGTCCTGTTTGTGACGGCTCTGCTGCAGTGATTTATATTGGATGATGAACTGTGACATGGAAATCATGGTAAGCAATAAATGCTTGAGCTCATAAGATCAGTATGGCTGGAGTTATTGGACTTTCCCCATACAACAACTTTCATTTACAAAATTTAAAACTTTAAATTGTTTTACAAGCAGCAACTCATGAACTCAGTAACTTGATAAGATGGTTTAAAAAACTAAATGTGGGATCAGGGCTGTGAGTCAATCAGTCTTATTTGCATGTTCTTTGACAGTATATGTACCCTTTCCACATCAGGCTGACTAGATATAGTTTTGACGTTCATTGACAGCATCAGGGTGAGTAAATCTGGCTCATCAAGTTTAGGTGTGACCTACATGAGTGTGTGCTCCAGTTAGTAGAGCTCATAGATAACTAGGTAAACAACAACAATGACATCATCTTCTCAAAATGTTAGTTTGTCCTGTTTATAAGAAAAGTCTCCTAATGTTTAAATCTGACCTCTGGCTTCCAGCTTTTTCGTTCGTTATGAGCTCACTTGTTTACTTATTGTTTCTTTCGTGAACTGAAAAAAAAGTGAATCAGTTCTGACAAACTGCTACAGAGTCGGTGGAGCCCAACCCTCCCCCATTTCTTGTAAAAGGAAACTTACTTTCTCCATTTTTGTGCTTTGTTTATTACCTCATCTGTGACTTTCTTTTTTTTTTGTAAATAATTGTTTAGAAGTAGGAACATTTAATGAGGCTCAGATGTTGTTGGTCCTGTTTGTGACGGCTCTGCTGCAGTGATTTATATTGGATGATGAACTGTGACATGGAAATCACGGTAAGCAATAAATGCTTGAGCTCATAAGATCAGTATGGATGGAGTTATTGGACTTTCCCCGTACAACAACTTTCATTCACAACAATAACATCACGTCAGCCCATCAAACACCTCACTGACTTCAAACCCAGGCTTAGCCTCTACATTACAGCTCTACTTTATTTTTCTCTCTTAGAGCCTTTTTCAGAATGACTTATAATAACTCCTGTATCCCGAATATGAATTAATAGTACTACAAATTCAGTGATTCAGCAAGAGATGACTCAACATTCAAACACTGTAAATAAATAAACCTTCATGACACTGCTGCATCACACCTGCTTATGAAGCATATGAAGTGGATCAGAGTACAATTGTTCATGGGTTTGTTTGTTGTGTCATATTACGAGCCAAATGTATTTTTGCAATGACTGAGAATAAACACAAATGCAGCATTTTTTTTCATGTCATTCAGAAACAAAGTGACAGCCATTTGAATGTGAGTCTGTTTGCACGGCAGCTGTGTTATTATGAAGACTGGATTTCCATTTCTTATCCATTAACTAAATGAAACATTTTCTTTGTAGAGACAATAGAGATGTGAATGAACTCAACAACAGAAGTAATTGTCCTGTATATGTTCAAGTTGTTCCAACATAAACTGAGCAACAGTGTAGAAGGGAAACTCCCTGCAGGATGAATGAAAGCAGACACTGCATTAGAGCACGTGTGTGTAACGCAGCGATTATTTGAATTATTTGAATTTCACCTAAACACTCCCACAGTAACAGCTTGCCCAGCTTCAGCTCCTGCTGTATATTAATCTAGGAACATGTTTAAAGCTTTTGTTCTATATCTGCTCTGACAAATGAAGCTCATACATTTATACAGAGAGGAGGAGAGATGCAGTGAAAGGAGAGATTAGATCTAAACAAGACAATCAAACTACAAGTCAGTCATTGTCAACATGTTTTGTTATGAAACATCATGAACTCTCAAGGGTTTCTAAGAAATGGTTGAACAGCATTCCAGTCACATGAACAAATGCAGCAGATTCCCCCATGAATGGAAATCTACCCTCACGACACACGTGTGTGTTAAATTACAGCTTCTTATTATTCCTTCAGATACACACATACATTGTGTGGTTCAGATGGATTACATTATTAAATCATCATTAAATCTTCATTATGAGTAATTAAATTATCTTCAGTGATTACAATCACAAATATTTTCCCAACTGAAAGCACGCCCTGCGCACACACACACACACACACACACATGAACTTTGTTCTTATAAAACAAAACTTAATGTTTTACTTTCTATTTCTCACAATTTTCATTTTTCAAAAATTCATTATAACTTATAATAACCAATAAAAACTTCTGAATCCCAAACAGCTTAATTTATACTTGTTTGCTGTGGTCTCATCTTGGCACAGAATCCTGAATCAGAGAGTAAATTAAACAGGAAACACAGAGGAAAATGTACACAAGTAACAAGAGAGCAGAAACTTTGCATCCACATTTGAAAGTCAAGTGAGGTGGAAGAACAGACTCTTTGCTCAGATCTGAGGTACTGATTTCACAAGTAATTTAGTTATAGTGTTTAAATGTAAATTAACCCTTGTCCACTATGTAAATTTGAGATGTGATCACAGAAACAACAAGACAGCAGCTTCTCTTTCTGCAGCAGCTGAGGTGGTTTGGTATACTCACTTCTATTGATGTTATTCTGTGTGTCTGTATCACAACCTGGTATGCAAAGACCACAAAGCTCTATGGATGGTGGTCAGATCCCAACGTATCACCTGTCTGAACTGCCAGTCATTCGGGACAGCAGTGGAGGCATGGCGGGGGTATGGACTGATTTTACCCATGTGTGGCTGATGCCATCACACCCATCCTCATGCAAACATATGCAGTTACACTTGCCCAACATGGAGACAAACAGAAATAAACACTGTACACACACTAACACTCCCAAAACATACAGGTCCTTCTAAAAAAAAATAGCATATTGTGATAAAGTTCATTATTTCCTGTAATGTACTGATAAACAGACTTTTATATATTTTAGATTCATTACACACAACTGAAGTAGTTCAAGCCTTTCATTGTTTTAATATTGATGATTTTGGCACACATAACTCATGAAAACCCAAAATTCCTATCTCAAAAAATTGTATTGAATCTAAAATACATGAAATTCTAATGTTTATCAGAACATTACAGGAAATAATGAATTTTATCACAATATTCTAATTTTTTGAGAGGGACCTGTACTGTATACCCCAAGGCCAGGAACCATCATCCCCACAGGGGCAATCTGCCCCAGACCCAGGAGATGTTGCCCTTTGCCCCGCAATGGAGACAAGCCGGTTGCCCCCTGTCCCGCAGTAGCAGAGAGGCCAGCAGAGGCCAACTCCTTCTCTGCCCACACCAATGGCGAGCAGAGAACCTATACCCTATACCTCTCTCCGCCCATGTGGTGTTGCTGCGTGCCGTTCTAAGTGCATTTAGAACACGGGAGGGGCATGGTGCTTTCTGCCAGAGAGCAGCGGGTGTCAGCACGACCCCTCAATGTCCACCCAGGGGGCGGGGTCAATGCTGCATGAGCAGAAACCATTGCTGTGGCCTGGCACCGACACTAACATGTCCACACGTTGTTTAGTTTTCACAGTGTTGAAGAGTGACAAAGAGAGAAAAATAAAACTTCTGAATAGAAGTACAAGTATGATGCGTAGCCATTGTTTTGTTAGTGTATAATGATATTAGCACAGAAACACAAAAATAGAAAGAGGAGCATTGTGTAGAGTTACTTTACAGCTGTGAGTGAAAAGTAAAAGTCTCAGTAATTTTGTGGTTATTTGAATGTTGTTCTTGCTTGTGTTCAGTGTTGTATATGGATTTCTGTTTGTGTACAATAACACAATAATGATGTGTTGCAGGTTTCTGTGTGTTTTTAAGCCTAATATCTTTACTTATATCAGTAAACAGTCTGCAGTCAACAGGAGTTATGAAGGGCTGACATATAAAATACTTGCAGAACAAGTCGCTCCATTTATCTTTATGACTGTGTCACTGTACACACTCTGTCTGATAGGTTTGTAGATTAAACCTATTCGCTGGAACGGTGAAGGCAATGTAATTACACAGCAAGCAAGACACGAAGTAGGCAAAGTTCTTTATGTTTCACGTGCACGGGAGAGAACTGGACAGGCGCCGTTCCTTCGCTTGACCTCAGTTGCTCTCTCCGCTCTCCCGTAACACTGCTCTTTTATTGTGGTTACATGAATATGCATAGGTTCATTAACATATAACATACCTTGTGTGTGTCTGTGTGTGTGTGTGTGTGTGTGTGTGTGTGTGTGTGTGTGTGTGTGTGTGTGAACCCATTAATGACTTCCTAAACCTGCTGGCCTGGAAGTCCAGCGGTTCATCTAAACAAAATGCACTTAGCCTAAAACAGACATAGATACGTTTATCCTACCATAAAACAATAAAACAAGGTACGACCTCTCCCATGCTCCCAGGATGTGGGTTTGAATACCAGAACACCCTGGAATGCACACAAAGCTTGCAGACTATTAAGGATCAAACCTCCTATCACTCTACACCTAATTATAAAACTCTAAGCATATATAAGTAGATATTTCTAAGCATAAATGACAATCACAATACAAATCTAACACTGTCCTCTACATTATAATCACTCCAGTCCTTGTAGAGTGAGATAAGAGCAGTGGTACTTGTAGTAGAAAGTGAGGATAAAGGAGATGTGCTGCCACCTCCTGGCTGTAGTTGAAATGTGGACATTTTATTCTCTTATTCTCATAAATTAATCAACATTATTTATGTTATACAGAAACAAAAAAACATGTTTAGAATATAAAAAGAAAATGCTGTGTATTAATTTCTACACTTCAACTTTAATTTGAGTTTTCCTAACTTTCCTTTTATCATAAAGGTTAGTTTTCTTATGCACATCCTCTTGAACTTTAACAGTAAATTATCACCAGCTGTTTTTACCCTCTGATGTGCCCTCCAGTCCTAACTCTGTGATATCAGAACATGCCATTCTTATTTTTTTAAATACCGTTCTCTTAAAAACTGTGCAACACTTGACTTTTTTCCTCCAAGATATATAACCAAAAAAATAAATAAAAGTTACATGTGCATTATCTTTTACTGCATATAGAGGTGAAGGCAAGCACAAGTGAAGTGAGGCACTGTTCCTGTTGGTCAGTAAACAGTCAGCAGCTGCATTATATGGAGTTCACCTTGATTCTCTTCATAACACGTTAAGTCTTCTTAAAGAGGAAATTCTTTGTTTGGTGTAACAGAACCACAAATGTTTCACTCCATATTTAACTTCTTCCATTTTATTGTCTTTCCTGTCTTATCACACTGAAAGTGGCTAACCTCCAGTGTTGGGGAGTAACGGAATACATGTACCGCCGTTACGTATTTAGAATACAAAATATGAGTAACTGTATTCCGTTACAGTTACTGTTTAAAAAGGTGGTATTCAGAATACAGTTACTTTGTTGAAATAAATGGATTACACTGCGGTACTTCCCTGTTTCATATTGTGGCGGGTCAGGACTGTTTGGGTTTGTTTGACAGCTATGTTCTGTTGTTCCAGGCGGCAGCGTTACGGTTGCCATGGTTACAGGGTGACGCTCTCTCTCTGCGTGTTTCCTGGGTGAGAGAGCGCCTTTTTGTTGTTAGTGTCAGGAATAGAAATATTTTACTGCTATTATGTGCTGCTATTTTTATAATCATCATTACCATTTCATGTTAATAGTGATGTTGCATTCAGAGCCACTCAGATGTTCAAATATATTGGTATTATATTAGTTTTTATTACAGGTTGTTATAACCACTGTAAATTGTTGAGTTGAATCTATAATTTAAAGGTTTTTGAATGTTATATTCTTATACTGAAGTCTTCAGTGGGTGAGAAGCTGACTGCAGGCTGACAGGAAGTTATAGGCTTTTGAAGTGCATGCTCTTGCAGAAGTGAAACCGAAAGCAGAGTGAGTGCAAGTTAAGAGCAGGGTGTTTAGTATGCATTTATTGCGGATTAAGCCTTAAGTAGTTGTGGTAGACTGAAACAGTTGTTATATATTTTACATATAAGTCAAGATCATTACACACAGGATGGCCTTAGCCTGGTTGGTTGCTTAAGTTGAGGTCAACTAAGGTTCAGGAAGCAGATGCAAACTCTGCACGTACAGACAGACAAATAGTGAGAGGTCATGACACGTACGCAGTACACAGCATGCACGCGCCCCTGCACGTGCACGCACACACAAATTAGAGAGACTCATTTAGTAGGCAAGAGTTGAAATACGTTTTGCTATGGCTGCAAAGTCGAGGCGTACGTGGTAGTCTGTTACAGGAAGTCCACCTGATCGGGGAGATAAGGAGGCGCTCATGGAGCGACAGCGAGGATGGAGACAGGAAGCATCAGCCGTCGACACGAAGATGATGTTCTATGTTAAAAGTCATTGTGGTTTTGGTGTGACGTATTTCTGCCTAGTAACAGAAAAGGGGGCTGTACTATCTTAACCCCATAAAACAGTTGTCTGAATATGAGAAAGACAGTTCAATACTGATTGGGTTGTTGAACTCACACATGTGTCATTAAAATGCCGTCTAAGTACACCAGGCTGGATCTGTGGTTATTTTTAGATTCCCTCTCTCAATATATTTTTGAACCTTAACATTAGCTAATAGGCAGAATGCTACAGGCATAGCTCTAAAGCAGCGGTCCCCAACCCCCGGGCCTCGGACAGGTACTGGTCCGTGAGTCGCTTGGTACCGGGCCGCGAGAGTTGAGGCTCAGGTGTGAAATGTATGGTTTTCAGGGTTTTTATCGGTTTTCAGCGTTATTTTGTTATCGTTTTTATCGTTAACGCGGTTTTCCTGGGTCTTTTCACGTGTGTTATGAATAAACCTTCTTTTTTCGGTACCGGTACTAGTTTTATTTTGTTGTATTTATCCGCGACACCTTAAAGGCCGGTCCGTGAAAATATTGTCGGGCATAAACCGGTCCGTGGCGCAAAAAAGGTTGGGGACCGCTGCTCTAAAGAATGTAGCTTCATAGGCAGTGTAGTCCGTGCTGCAGGGAGAATGGACTACCGTACCCGTTATGTGTCTGTGAGCGAGGGAGGGAGAGAAAGGAAGTCCGAGCTGTCACGGAGCAAAAACGGGAGCTGGAAGCATGTAAATATAATAATAACCACTACAGCCAAGAAGAGTGCCTGACGAGCCCAGCTGTAAGTAAGCTATTAAGACTCAACTGTACACTGTGTTCGTGTTTTCCTCCGGAAAAAATAAGTTCCGTTGGAGCAGCCTTTTAACGCCTCTCTCTGTCTCCCGCAAGCAAAGTTGACCCAGACAACAAAGTAAAGCTAGTTTTCGGCTACCAGCCCAACACGGAACCCGAAGTATTAGCCAGAGGTCCCTTTACTACGGTTCGGAGCCGCGGACCTTCAGTAACAGTAATAAATCACAGCAATAGTACATTCACGTAGTTGTAAACAGCATGATAATATATTAAGTAATCCAAAGTATTCAGAATACGTTACTCTCATTGAGTAACGTAACGGAATACGTTACAGAATACATTTTGGGGCATGTATTCAGTATTCTGTAGTGGAATACATTTTAAAAGTAACCTTCCCAGCACTGCTAACCTCTGACTGAAAGTGAGGAAGTCATGCTGACAGAGGAAGGTAGGAACAGTTGGGAACACTTTTTCTCTGGATAAAAACCAGGCACGGATAAAAATTTGGCAGTCAGCACTTTGAATGGAAATCTGTGCCAACTACAAATTTATCCAGATGATACATGGACACAGCAACAGGGTCAAAGTGGTTCAGCTCAAACTGAAGAGCAGAAAAACAACAAAGTCTGAAGTAGAAATGTTGGAGAAGTTCAACCCGCCCCTAACAGCACACTCAATGAGCACCAGCTGATCATGTTTTAGCTATCATGAACTTTATTTTCAATTATTTAAATCTAACATCAGTTATAAGGTTCATACAGACAACTCACTGTCTGTTATACTGACATGTTTTTAATTTGTAGCTCAAAATCACAGCAGAATCCAGAACTTTACAGCTCCACACATCATCCAAAACCCCCCAGAAATTTGTTCTGTGATCATATAAACATATCAAAGTTGCACCATGGGAAAATACAGATTACTGCATTTTTTAATCAGTAGGAGGAAAACTGTGAGACAGAGGATGGAAGTACACATGTTACTGTTTAACATGCATAAACACTGTGACACTAAGTATTTGTACATCATTACTTCCAACGTCTTGCATTTAATGAAGTGAGAAATCAATTGAAATGAGTGTTGAAACACTTGATCCAAGTACTTTATTATGTCAAATAAACTCAAAATGTCTCTACTTCTTTCTCACTTTAAGGGAAAATATCTTAAAACTAGAGCAACTGAGCAAGAATGTTATTGAAGGATTTTCTTATATTAAACCAAGACAAAGCAATTACATTACATGAATTAAAGCATATATACAACAACCTTTATTTAAGCACTGATCACATGAAACTGCAAAAGAAGATGAACTAACTAAGAAACTAAGAGATAAAATACATATTGTAAAAGATTAATTGCATCCTGCTCTCTCTGAGTGTATCACTCTCCAAACAAGATAACAAATTATTTTTGGCTTGATATACGATTTTAAGAATTAGTTATAGCCAGTTTTTGCATTGATCCTGATTAATCAGAGGATGATCCCTGCAGCTCCAGGCGCAGCTCACACAGAGCAGACAGGTACTCTGCATTGTCCTTGTCATAGTTCAGAGCTTCTTCATAAAACAAAGCAGCTTCCATGTTGTTGCCCTCAGCTCTGGCCACCTGACCCAGCAGAGCGAGAGCCTCACCATCACCTGGATTCCTTGACCGACGTCTCTCAGCGATCTGCTTCAGTCTCTGCAGGAAAAATAAAGGAACAACGAAATATTAATTTCTGTTCCAAAGAAGTAGATTCTGTTCATCTGGACGTAACATTTTCAGTGGGAGAAAACATTACAGCCTTTATGCTTTAATAAAAAAAACCAAAATGATGTTTTACAATTTTACAAGATTTTTACAGGTGCACCATCCAAAGTGGGACTGATGCCACATCTCCTCACATGACCTAGTGAAAGACAGTACCACTGGCAGTCACCAGTAGTTTTCAAGTTGAAGTTGAAAACAGTCCTCAGGAGCACAAGTAGGTGGTATTGAACAAAACATTTAAATCAAGGGAGCTTTGATATGAGGTTTTGCTCACACCGCATGAGTTAGTAACAACACTGAGTTTGTATAACATGTAACCTTTGTTATGTCTCTAGTGCTCACCTTAGCACACTGTCTCCACTCATATTTTTTCAGTGGTATCAGCAGCCCCTGCAGAGAGAAAACAGCAGAAAACTATCATTAAGATAAATCCATCCAAACCAAGGTCATGTGGTAGATGTGAGCGGTGAAATGTTTCACATTACTGCCCCGACACCTCCACCCTCCAAACAAGGCCTGTTAGTTTTTCTTCTTTCATTGTTCTTCTTGGGTTGAAACTAGAGATGGCACGATACCTCTTGTTTTAAGTCTGATACCGATATCATAAATTTGAAAATCTGCTGAAACCGATATGAATCCGATATTGTCTATTTTATAATCAAGAAAGTTGTTTTTTTAATATTTGCTGCGAACTTTGCACAAGTTCCTACTCAAGTTTTAAAAGACAAAACACTAAAGCTATTCTATTATACTTGGATGCAAAAAAACACTGCACCCAAAATACTTCAGTTCAGCAATACTGATCTTTTTACTTAAACTTTTAGCAGAACTTTAAAGTAATATTGAAAAGTAATTTAAAATGCAATTTTATGCAGATTTCAACAACTCTTTGGTTCTGAAAAAAAAGTGCAATATCAGCACAAAATAATGTTTATATTCAACAACTTAAAAAGAAAAAGAGGTTGTAGAATGGACCCTTTTATACTTAAAGCTGAACATAAATACACATCCATCCTTCATGACACCCATCTTTTATCAAGATGGATGTCAGTGTAACCTGTTTCTATCACATTTAACCTGAGATTGACTTTTGTGTAATTTCTATACAAAACTTAACACGTATGAAAAAAAGTTTGTTCATTATTTTGGGGGGTTTTGTTTTTTTTTCGAACCACAGAACTGTTTAGCCTGCAACACAGTTCTTTTCAAACTAAAACTTGAGTCTATTCATTGACCGTGTGTGTGACCGCCGACAGGTCTTGTACACAACAGCCGCTCTATCACATGACACATACTGCTCCAACATGATAAGGGGACCACCTGGGTTACACCATGTCGCAAGTTTTGTGATATTTGATGGATTGGGTTACATTTTTAATTTCTACCCAATATCCGATCCAGTAATTTAGGTCAGGATCACACTGATACCAATACTGTATTTTAGATCCGTCCATCCCTAGTTGAACCGTGAAACATTAAGAGGCAGCTGCATGTCTAACACTGGACATCAGCTGCCTCACCTTGGTGTAATTTGCCCTCTGATGAATCAGCTACCTGTCACCTTCATTTTTTCGTCAGTGAGGACCAATCAGAGTCTGGCACCTAGAAACTTACCTTGGTATAGTGAGCGATGGCTTGAGCCTCATTTTTTGTGTGATAAAGATGAAAGTCACCGTAGTGCTGATGGATAATCAGACAATCTCTTTTCTCCTTCAACTCTGGTAACTTCTCCAAGCAGTGCTTGAAAGTCTCCTCAGCCCTGAGAAACAACGAGATGATGAGGAATTTACAGCCAGAGGAAAGAAAGAAGGAAACCCTGCAGCTTTGTTTAGACGGGTACCTGCTCATATCCCCTTCCTCTGCATACAGCAGTGCCAGTTCAGCCCACACCCGGAGCAAGGATGGCTTCATCTTCACAGCATCTTCAAGGTGACTGATACAAATACGCCTCCACTTACGCACCTCTTCTGTGGAGCATTAAAGGGTGATTTGAGTGGTGTTTATTAAAGGATAACATGCAGTATATTTCTGTGTACCTCTGTTGCTGAAGGGCCCGCGGCACTGCTCAGCAATTTTCTTCTTCTTGTAGCACAGAGCCAGCTGGCGGGTGAAGGAAGGTAATTGATCGCCCCTTCTCAGGCCTCGCTTAATCACATCAATAGCCTCATCCAGTCGATTCTGAAACACATTTAAAAACACTAATCAAATATAAATATATGTAGAGAGAGAGGCTAAGCCCACGCTTGAAGCCACTGAGGTGTCTGTTGGCGGGGTGACTGGTATGAATGAACTTATTAAACTTGCTACAGTTCAATAACTCCAGCCGTACCTATCTTGTTTTTTAGAATTTTTATTCCAAAGCCATTTAACATAACAGCGTAGCGATCACAAACTGTTTGCTTTCTTCCGAACAACAACACCTGGCATTAATTACGTGTGTCTACCTTGAACACATTCACCATACCAAAAAACCCCACATGCCTGAGGTATTCACTGAGCACGTGGTCAGTTGGGGCCATCTTCACAATGTTTTCATAGTCCCCGGCCTCCTCCCTTCCGCTTAGTGTTTAGCCTCAGGGTGCTGGACTTGGGGTGAAACTCTCCATGCATGGTCAGGAGCTTCCTTGTCTTGATGTTAGTGGCTTCTATCTCCTCCTTTGGCCAGCTTATTATGCCAGCAGGGTACCTGATCACAGGCAGGCTGTAGATGTTGATAGGCCAGACCTTGTTCTTACCGTTCAGCTGACTCCTCAGGACTTGCCTGACCCTCTGCAGGTACTCGGTGGTTGCAGCTTTCCTAGTGGTCTCTTCATGGTTCCCATTCGCCTGCGGGATCCCCAGGTACTTGTAACTGTCCTCTATGTCTGCAATGTTGCCTTCTGGTAGTTCAATCCCCTCAGTTCTGACTACCTTCCCTCGTGTTATCATCCGACTACACTTCTCCAGTCCGAACGACATTCCAATGTCATTGCTGTATATCCCGGTGGTGTGTATCAGTGAATCGATGTCTCGTTCACTCTTGGCATACAGCTTGATGTCATCCATGTACAGGAGGTGGCTGACAACCGCTCCGTTTCGTAGTCGGTATCAGTAGCCAGTCTTGTTAATGATCTCACTGAGGGGGTTCAGGCCTATGCAGAACAGCAGTGGGGACAGAGCATCTCCTTGGTAGATCCCACACTTGATGGTGACTTGTGCTATGGGCTTGAGGTTGGCCTCTAGTGTTGTACGCCACATCCCCATTGAGTTCCTGATGAAAGCTCTAAGGGTCCTGTTGATCTTGTATAGTTCCAGGCATTCCAGGATCCAGGTGTGGGGCATTGAGTCATAGACCTTCTTGTATTTCTGCCTTCTATGTTTCTGCCTTATTTTTTAAGAAGATGATATCATAAATATGTTGAATTTATTTTATTATTATTTAAAGACAATACCATTTTGAAAATGTGCTTAAAGTTCTTAAAATAGCACTTTATTTTTACGTCTGCCCATTTTCGACCAGGGGTATTATTTTTGCTTCTCTGTTTTGAACTGAAATGTAGTTTAAATGCTTTTCCCCCCATAAATTAAAAGAGTTTGAGTTTACAATATTCATGCCCATGTCCATTATTTGATTCTGTCGCTCACTAAAACGCTATAAATTAAAAAAATACTTTTGCAACTTGGGGCAAATTTTCTTATAATAATAATAATAATAAACTTTATAAAGCAAACTTAAAAACCAGGGGTATACCAAGATGCTTAACAAGTAAACATAGAGAATAAAAGAGAGGTAAATAGAAATAGGACCAAAGCAAGTATAGGTATGCAAACAGATCGCTGTCACTGATACACAGCAGCGGTTTTTGATACGGGCGACACGGGCGGTTGCCCGGGGCGGCATATGGGGGGCGGCATCACGGGCATCGGCAAAAAAACAAAAAAAAAAATTGCTCGTACTCATGCTGCGCCGACATCATGCGCATTTTGGGAATGTCGTAGGCACCGATCGGTTTTCCATCGCCCATTTGCTGGGAGTAAGGGCGCCCTCCGTTTGCGAGGTGCGCCTGCTGCTTGCGGCACAGGGAGGAGAGGGCGGGGCGGCGGGGGATTCACTGGCTGGCTGAAGCAGCATTTACTAACCAACTCGCAAAATAAAACAAAATAAAAACAAAACAACAAACACGAAAACACCAGACATTATGATACAGACTTATAATTTGCACCGATGTTTTTTTGAAATTCTGTACGCGAAAAGTGAGCGCGAGAGCCCTCGGTGCGCCTGCTCGCTGCTGAAGTCAAAGTAAACTTTATTGTCATCTCCGCTACATACAGTCCAGTATATAGAGAGACGAGACGACGAGGCTCCAGTTACAGCAGTGCAAGTAAACAAACAATAAATATAAGAAGAGTAAGAAAATAAATATACACTTTAGGACTCGGGGTAAAGGGAGCAATAACAATTTAAAATTTATAATTTACAGTTTGATGATTTAAAGTCTCACACACAACCTGTCGAAAGGGGAGGGAGACCTGCTGCTTCCAAATAGAGCACATTTCATTCATAATGATGTAAATCCAAGCCCATTATGTATTCTTGATTTGAATCCTGGGTTGTGCGAAATCCCAGAAATACACCCTAGACAAAGTAAATCTGTGAACTAAGGTGTAGGTCTGTTAGGTTATGATTCTCGGGTTGGGGGATGGGTGTTCATACTGGAGTGCAAAATTAAAACCAAGATGGACAAGAAAAGTTCAAAGCCATCAGGTGCTCAGTTTAGAAAAAAGAGAAAAGAAGAGGAGGAGAAACGAGCCAAAGATCCAGGTAAGCAGATGTGTGATTGGATAATGGCAGGTCATCCTGAAACAATCAGAGTCAGAATACTTTATTAATCCCTAAGGAAATTATGTGGGTTACAGTTGCTCCAAGAAGAAATGGTAAAAATAGTAACAGTAACAGACTAAACTCCAAACAATACATTATGTTACAGATTTTAATATTAATTAGTCATTGTCAATTGTTGATTTGTCCTGTTCTCATTGTATGACGAATTATGATGGCTGTCCGGTAGCCGTTTGCATACTATGCATACTCTCTCTCTCTCTTCATATGTGTGTGTGTGTGTGTGTGTGTGTGTGTTTCTCTGGTGAAATTCAGTATGGTTCCGACAACAGTTTTATGTTAATATACAATCCCTAATATGTTTTGTGTGTGTGTGTGTGTGTGTGTGTGTGTGTGTGTGTGCGTGTGCGTTGTCGGGGGGGCAGAGGGAGTGTTCGCCCAGGGCACCAAACAGGCTAGGACCGCCACTGCTGATACATAGGAGAAGCAGCAGAAACATATAAAACAAAGAACTAAAATAAGCACAAAAGTACATAATGTAAAATCACAAGTGAAATGTTAACTAGAAGGAAAAGCAAGATTGAATAAGATGTTTTCTTGTGTGATTAAATGCGATTAATCACGATTAATTCATTACAAAGCCTCGAATTAATTATATTAATTTTCTTAATCGAGTCCCACCTCTAATAACAACATAAATTTGCTTTCCACTCAAAATAACTCAACACACAGACATTAATGTTTAAACCGTTGGAAACAAAAGTGAGTATACCCGTAAGTGAAAATATCTAAATTGTGCCCAAAGTCTCATTATTTTGAGTGGGTACGATTAATTTCCGGCACTGTCTTAAGGATGGCTTGCTTCACCTGCGTGGGGAGCTCCTTTCACTGCATGTTGTCTGTTCACAGTAAAATCTTACAAATGCAAGCAGCACACCTCAAAGAACCAGGTGTGAAAGTCAACAAACTGAAAGCAGTGTCAAGGAGTGAGATTTAGAGACAAGGTAACTAGGTCCAATGTGCAGTGAAAATCAGGCTGACCAGCACAGAAATCTAAATGTTAACGTAATATGATTGCTGGAAAGTAAAGTTTTGTCATAGGTCTTTCTGTCTGATTGTACTGTGTATTACAACAAACAAAGACTATACAAGACCACTCACGTATCCCACTCAACAACCGAGAGCCAATAGGAGCAGCAGATTCCAGTACTAGAAAATTAACTCATGGATTCAAACTTCTCTTTTCATTTTCCATTTTTGCTGTTCTTGAAGCAAAGGCAGGTATTCCTGCACACAGTGTTTACAGAACAAATCTGAAATGTACTCAACATGTCTCCTGCTGCTGTGGTAACAGCTTGTTTTGTTGTTCTACCAGAGAGAGCAGCTACAATGAAAGCTTGTTTATTTACTACTGTCACAGTACTGGGTCATGTGCCTTCAGTTACTCTGTTTTTTATATGTAAAAACAGAAGCTAATGGCACAAAGGATGTTTCCAGATAGATTTCCAGACTACAATCTTGGACTTCAATTATCTGGTACCTTTACCCTCAGGTCAGGCAGAGTTGGAGTCTGTTGGCGTTCTCGTCTCCTCACTGTCACCAGGTTGTTAACATTGAATGAATTTCTAAGTATAACACTGCAGGTACCTTGATATACTGTAAATATTGTTACAATATTTTCTATGAAGAAAATGAAAAATTAAACCGAGGAGTCTCTACAGATGGATTTCTTCACTTTTGCTTTGATCTGCTGTTACTAAGCCAAAGACCCAGTAGGAAGAAATAGCATTTATAAGGCCAAGGCTGCAGACTTACCCGATTATGTAAGTAATTTCCGGAGTGCCGGATGACATGAGGGTTATCGGGATCATTTTCTAGTGCTTTCTTCACCAAACCATCAGCCTCTTCGTATTTCTTATAAGCCATCAGCTTCAAGGCCAGCATGCACTGCAGAACAGCGTTATTGGGGTTGATCTCCAATGCAAAGCGAAGCTGTTTGGTGGCCTGGGATTCCTCACCTTCCTGTTTATTTCCTAAAAACCACTGCAGATGAGAAACTGGTTAGTCTGCAGTTTATTTCCCTTGAATAAAAGAATTAGCCAGTGAAACTTCTAAGAATCATACTGACACTGAAGGAGCCTTAAGGTTTACTCTCATCATTTGGTGCTTTATAGGGAAATATCCATATAAGTTAATACTCTTCATTCTTAACATAAAACTGACCTGTTCTCTGTGAAAGAGGGCGATGGCGTAGCCGGCGTTCCACTCTGCGTCATGACGCTGTACCTCAAGTGCTTTACAAAAACAGTCTATGGCTTTGGAGAGAGAAGACCATGACACCTTAAAATAGGTCCAGGCTTGATCGCCATACACCTCTGGAAGGAGACTTCCTGATGAACCAGTGGGATACTTCACCTGCAGAGGGAGAAGGAAGCATCAGAGGTTCAACAGCAGTGATCATCATGTTTGATCTGATTGGTGTACATACCAGTATGTCCTCGACTCTCTGACAGTAGCTTTGTGACTGTGCAAAGTCTCCATCATGGTATTTCAGCCAGGCCATGTCTCCATACGTCACAATCAGCCGCTTCTCACTCTCATCACCATAACTCTCCCTGATGGTCTTCTCTGATTGGTTTAAAAGTGACAGCGCTTCCTCTTGTTGATCCTGAAGATACCTGAGGACCAACAGGTCATCAACAGCTGTTCCACATCTGGTGTTTACAACACCTGACAAGAAAATTACTTGAGAGTTCAACTAACACTTGTTGATGATTCATTAAGGTTTTTAACTGAGGTTCTTGACTCCAGCTGAGTCTGTCGGTGTACTGTTAGGTCAAATCCGATTGGTTATTGCAGTTCAGTTCAAATACTGAGCCTTGTGAAGGAGCGACCCACCAGAAAAACAAGAGTCCAAACAAGCTTCAGGAGGCAGATTATATCAAGATAGTACCAGCTTTGTAAAGAATCAGAAACTTTAGCCCAATACTCAAATAATTTTTCTCTTCCTATCACGTGTGTCTATTAAGGTTGAAATAATGAGGTAAACATAAAGCAAGCTGAAGTTTTTCTTCTAGCTGTAGCTTTGCTATGCTGGATGAATCTGGTGATTGTTTATTCATAATATTAACTGAGTGAGTTGAAAATGAGCAGCCTTATCTACTCCAGACAAAATGTTGTTACATAAAATAAAATTCATCTGTGTTAGCAGCAGGAACACTGCTGATAGGTAACATTAGCAGAAGAAACACAGCTCAGGGTTGGATCTGATCCTGAAAACAAAACTATCTCTCTATCATTCAAATATAAATCCTGCTGATACTGACCACAGTTTCCTTTGACAGTCAAATTTCTCTTTGGTCAGACGGACTTCAGTGAGAAAAACTGTCTTTCTTCTGGCTGATGTTAGATCTGCTCTTGTCTAGCAGAGTCCCAGAAATACAGGGAGTGCAGAATTATTAGGCAAGTTGTATTTTTGAGGAACAATTTTATTATTGAACAACAACCATGTGCTCAATGAACCCAAAAAACTCATTAATATCAAAGCTGAATGTTTGTGGAAGTAGTTTTTATACTTCCACAAATACTCATTTGCCTAATAATTCTGCACTCCCTGTAAAAGTGTTGAGATTTGAATGAGCAGAATAAATCCACTTTAGCTTTACTTTCATCAGACAGCTCCAGAAACTGTACCTGACATAAGCCAAGAGGCTGTAGGAGCAACTCCCTCCCTCACACTGACTCTGATGGAAATCTATGTCAATGTGTAGTCGAGTGCTCAGTTTTTCCAGGTCCACATCGATCTTCAGATCCCAGGTGAAGTGACACTGCAACTGCTGCAGCCTGCTGAGCAGAGCGCTGCTATCTTCACTGTAAGAGAGTCACAAAGACAAAGCTGTGAGGACCATCAGAGGGAGAGCATCAAACCTGGACTGGCTGAACTGAGGCTCACTCAGTGCTCTGACACACCTGAGGATCCTGTTTCTACGACCAGCACATGATCAAACAACCTCACTCAGAAACTCTCATGACAGTTCACCCACACTTCCCAGCTCCTCTCCTTGACAAAAAATCCAGTTTATGTGATCAATCAATGAAATCAGTGATGTGAAGTAGACCTGTGGTTTGAATCTCACACTGAGGAACCAGAAGAAACCTTAGATGTGGAGAGAGACACAAACACAGGGGGGACAGCTAAGTACTACTATAGTACTTGTGGAATATTTTTGATATTGTTCTGTTAAATATTTTTGGATATGAGACCACACAATTTGTTTTTGTTTAATTCATTCGATCACACGCCAGTGTTAAAATGTCTAGTTATTGATGTTAGATGCCTCAGTTGCCCGCGTTTTTCAGTTACCAGTGTTCATGATCTGGAATTAATATTGTTGAAGAGGTGAGCACTGAAGAAGGCAAGCACGAGCACGGATTCGAACATGCATGCAAAGTAGTTGTGAGCAATCAGGGCTAAATTATGTGGATTTTGATATCCAAGGAAGGGAGGTTTAGGCTGGATCAGTAGTAGAATGAATGAAGTGCATTCCAAGCTTTCCACTAAGTGTGCAGCACTCTGTGCACTCCTCATTGCAGTGCCATGCATTGCTCTCCAGGAACTGAGCTTGTTTGCTTGACACTGTTCAGTCACTGTACAGAGACTCTATGCATGATTGTGAAACAACAAATAAAAGGTCGACTGCACAAGAACTGAAGGGTGAGAGTCCTGCGGTTAAAGTGTTAGTGCAACCTGTGACAAGTAAGAAGGGACAAGTGACAGCTGGGACTGAAGGGACCAATGAGACCATGTAACACAAACAAAAAGTCACCTCATCCTCTCAGAAGTGTACCGTCCACTTCTTTAGTTGAGCAGAATAAAGGAAATTTGGCTAATTAGGCAGAGAAAAGACTCTAAATATGATTAAGGTTTCTTTTGCCCAATATGCAGAGACTTTGAAAATGTTCTAATTAACAACTTTGAGAGCCTCATGAAGTGAAAGGCATCTTCTGGCATCTGTGTAAAGCTATGAATACATTCTTGTGTGTCGTGTAACGTGGAGTAAAGAATAACTGAAATCCCCCTGACTGCTCCATCACAGCTGAGCTTGACACTCAGCCTTATGTGTTAACAATGTGTTGATGGTCAGAGTGGTAAACCAGAAGAGGTAAGTAGATCAAATTTAATATTAATAAAAGATAAAGATATAAGTCTGATCAATAGATTAGCAGAGACATGTAGTCTGAGTAGTGAGAATGTTTATTCTAATGTTTAGATTTTGTGTGTGAAGACATAAATGATCCATCATCAACCTTTTTATTCATGTCTGAGTTTGAAAAGATAACGATGGGCGTCTCTAACTCGTCATTATACTTTTGAACAATAATAGCAGCTTGATTCATGTGTGAATTTACTGATAGTTAACTATGATCAATACTGATCAGAACATTGTCTGTAGACAACACATATAATGTGAATGTCTCTGTGTGTGTGTGTGTGTGTGTGTGTGTGTGTGTGTGTGTGTGTGTGTGTGTGTGATAACAGACCATATTATTGTGGCTGTAAAAACAGTGATGTCATATACAGTATCCAGTTCAACTAATCAAACATTAACATTTTAAAAAATGAAACCAGAGAGCAGCTCATTATAAAAACACATTTTTGTTTTTCTCTTTTAAATATTTATTATAAATATTTATTACTCATTAATAATACAAAAGTATTTGTTATTTGATTTATCAATTAAATAACTGATAGAATATTTGATTACTAAAGTAATTGATAACTGCAGCACAAATAAGTATTTTCACATAAAGGTTTTATAATTATTTAATCTCCACTTTTTCCTCTTCCACTGATATCAGTCACCTGTTAGATGCACAGGTCCACGGACTCTGGACTGTTACTTTGTATCCCTCTGCGTGCACCTGAGCGCCAGGTAAACTAAACTACTGCTGGATTTAAACTCCACTCAGGTGGTTCAATTTGTGATAAATGATCGATTATTGATCAGAGGTTTGCAGACTGACCTCATGTTGGAGCAAACAGAGACCTCCTCCTCCTTAGAGACAGCAAACTGATGACTGAACACGAAGAGTGAGTGGACCGATCTGTGAAGCTGTCACCTTTGTCACACAAACCACACACACACCTATCTGTTGTCGTGGTGCCTTCAGGGCCCCGCTGAAAACAAGTAAAAGAGAGATTTTAATGGCCATAAATATAAAGTATGTTAGGAGACGGGAGGCACATATTGAGACAGGAGGAAAGCGTACCGACGAGAAGGCTGGTCTTTCTGTTTCACCTGACCTCAGGAGGGGTCTTTGAAGGCACCATGAAGGGACGTTAAGTTTCGCTTCTGCATCTCAGCTGAGAGCGTCTCCACAGATCACTGATCAGCCATTGATCTGTAAATGATAGATCTGAGTTCAGGGTTTCTCACTGATCGGTCGCGTAATTGCTTCTTCATCTTCATCGGTGTGTACACTGAGGAAGAGAGGGGCTCTTTCTTGTAACATGACGTGAGTCCACATTAGCTTCACAGCAACTTTCTGGTTTCTGAAAACCACCAGAAATAATACAGATATACTACTAACAGAGGTGGCAAAAGTACAGACATTCTTCTGAGATAGTAGAAATACTAGTGTAAAAAAAAAAATACTCAAGTAAAAGCTTAAGTACGGATTCAACTTCTTCACTGAAGTGAAAATAGTTTTAAGAAAGGTAAAAAAAAAAAAATGACCAGGAGTTTCAAAATTAAATATGACATAATTAATTGAAATTGAAATTAATTAATTAATTAGATGAATAGATAGACAGTTAAATGCTGATTAATTTCATTGAAAATATGCAATAAATTATTTATTTATTTCCAGGTTTAATTAATTACAATTAATTACTTGAAGAGTTAACTTGATATGTCTGTCTGCCGCCCTTGTTATAGTTTGCTTTATTCTTGTCTTTATTATTATGTCTTTTGTCATTATGTTATCTTATGTTCATGGTGCATTATGAGAACCCTCGGTGTCTAATGTATTTAAAATTAAGAGGTGGGCAACGGCGCCAGAGGTTAGGTTGAACACACATAACATCCTTTGGGCGCCGTGTACCGTGCCCACCCAGGGGTGGGGTTAATGCTGACTGAGCAGAAACAATTGCTGTGGCCTGGTTGACATTCTTTAGTGGAGTTTACGGACACCGACATGTCAGTGCGTGGTTAACCTTTGTTGTTTTCTTTAGTTTTCACAGTTTCTGAAGTCTGACAAAGAGAGAAAAATAAAACTTCTGAATACAAGTACGAATATGATGGGTACCCATTGTTTTGTTGGACCCTGATAGTTAGACGACCTGTAGCCTGTATAATTATATCTGTGCAGAAGAAACGAAAAGAGAAAGAGGAGCGTTGTGTAGAGTTACTTTACAGCTGTGAATCAGAAGTAAAAATCTCAGTAATTTTGTGGTTAATACAATGTTGTTCTTGCTTGTGTTCAGTGTTGTATATGGATTCCTGTTTGTGTACAATAACACAATAATGATGTGTTGCAGGTTTCTGTGTTTTTATGCCTAATATCTTTACTTATACTGGTAAACAGCCTGCAGTCAACAGGAGTTATGAAGGGCTGACATATAAAAGACTTGCAGAACAAGTAGTTCCATTTATCTTTATGACTGTGTCACTGTACACACTCTGTCCTCTACATTATAATCAATCTAGTCCTTGTAGACTGAGATGAGAACCACAAATATTTCCCTTCTTCCATTTTATTGTCTTTCCTGTTTTATCTGTGTTTTCCACATTTCACTGAAAGTGGCTAACCTCTGACTGAAAGGGAAGGAGGCTGAGTCATGCTGACAGAGTAAAACAGGAACAATCAGGGAACACTTTTCCTCCAGATAAAAACCAGGCACGGATAAAAAAATCTTGTCAGTCAGCAATTTCAATGGAAATCTGCTCCGACTACAATTATGTCAAGATGATACATGGACACAGCAACAGGACTAAACTGAACAGCAGAAAAACAATTAAAAGAAAATATGAAAAATTCAAGTTAAACTGAGCAAGAATTTTATTAAAGGATTTTCTTATATTAAACCAAGACAAAGCATTTACACTAAATGAATTAAAGCACATAGTACAATATACAACAACCTTTATTTGAGCATTGATCACATGAAACTGAAGTAAGAAATAGTAATTTAAAAGTGTTTCAGTGTCCATCCATCCTCTGCTTTTAATTTAATTTAATTTATTTATTTAGGACAGTGCATGTTAATGAACATAAATGTAAATAAATTACATGAATGTAAACATACCAGAATATAGCCGAGGGCTAATTTCCATCTGTTGTCCATAAACATAAAAAAATAGACATAATAATTCATAGAAAATTCATAATTCATTCATAATAAAAAACTCCATCACCAAACTCACACATAGATACCATTCTGTTCCCAAATAAAACATTAAAACTATACAACTTATACATGATCACACACTTGATTTGTCCATAACCAGTTTTTAACCTGTGGCTTAAACAAATTGAATGTCGAGCATTCTCTGATGGGTTGAGGAAGACTGTTCCACAGATGGCCACCCTGGACAGAAAGGACGTTCTGCCCAAATGCTTTTCCAGTTCAGGTTTTATTCCAGCTGCCATAAGGCGAGAGGCGGGGTGCTACACAGAGGGACCGACAAGCATTCGCACCTGCAATGCCACTGGGCAGCCATGCTGATTGTGTTAGTGTGTGTGCAACAAAAGTCTGATTGTGGGAATTGTTAGTAACTAACAAGGTTTCACAATGAATATAAATGCATTTTGCCAGAAACAGCAGAATATCAGGTTAAAGCTCACAAAACTATTTCAACAACCACCAAACAGCTAAAACAGCAAACAGATTCTGCACTAAGACCTAAACACAAAGTGCGGATGCGACGCATCAGAATCTGAGACGTCAGATTTGGCTTTCTCACCCGACGGCACGTACACGGACACGGCATTGGTGCTGAAGCTGACAGCTCACAGACTCTGAAGCTTCAGGTTTTTTCTCTCTCAACCAAAACTGACTGAACCAGCAGCAAAAGAAGATCGAAACTACGCTTCACGTTTGATAAACATCGTCATGAATTCCCTCTGACTTTTGCTGTTTTGCTTCCATCATGATAAAATCTGCACATCTCTCTCTCTCAGTGGACTTCAAGAACAGTTTCCCATCTCAAATCTCTGTTTTCTGCATTATTTGCTTGCTTATTACGCACCAGGCCACCCTTGTGTGCAGTGTTGTCGGCCGCTGTTTTTTTTAAATGACCTCAGACAAGAAAGCCTAATTTCTGCTGTTCAATACCGAAGAAATGTAAACTTTTTAAAACAATGTCAAATTGCAAAACGCTTAGCCGTGTCTCTAATAAAATCTCTGTAACATCTTGAGTAGCACCAGGTAATGTTCATATGTTGATTTTCTTCAGTTCTTCTGCTGAATATTTTTAAGGTTATCTGCTATAAAAAGCCAGGCCTGGAAACTCTCCTTCATGTTTTTCTGTGTTATATTCTCAGTTACTTTGACACAAAGGGATGCTCACACCTCTAATGAAGTCTCACAAATGTCAGTACTGATAAATGATCAGAAATATAATATTTCTGACTGTCTGAGGCAAAACTGAATCAAATCAAATCAAATCAGGACCTGGTTAATTGGAATTAAATTGATTCTAGAAATCAGTGACGATAACAAGCGCTATAAATGACTAAATTTAAAAACTAAGAGATAAAATAATTATTTATAAGATAACATACAAGACGCAAGATTAATTATATTTTGCTCTTTCTGAGTGTATCAACTGCACATATAAGATCAAAAATACTTTTGGCTTGATATAAGATTGGAAAAATTAGTTATAGCCAGTTTTTGCAGTGATAATGATTAGTCAGAGGATGATCACTGCAGCTCCAGGCGCAGCTCGCACAGAGCAGACAGGTACTCTTCATTGTCCTTGTCACAGTTCAGAGCTTTCTCATAAAAAAAAGCAGCTTTCTTGCTGTCGCCCTCAGCTCTGGCCACCTGACCCAGCAGAGCGAGAGCTTCACCATCACCCCGATTCTTTGCCAGACGTCTGTCAGCGATCTGCTTCAGTTTCTGCAGGAAAAAAAAGAGGAACAATGAAATATTCATTTATGTTCCAAAGAAGTAGATTCTGTTCATCTGGACGTAACGTTTTCAGTGGGAGAAAAAGTGATGGCCATTACGCGTTAATGAAAAGGCAACATTTTAAAATGTTAACTCTAAAGCTAAAGGATCTACCTCCCATTCTACTTTTAAATACTGTAAGTACCACAACTAAGCCCACAGTCTGAGATCGAAGTGCTCTAATGGGGTGATATGGTATTATAATGTTTTTCAGATAAGACGGGGCCTGATTACCAGCTTAAAAAGGGGGATGGGGTTTTGGGGGACAACAGGAGGAGAGAAGGGTGTAAGAGGCATGTAAGACTGGAACTCTGGATTGTCATGTTTTGGTTTGGTATGGCAGGTGCTCCATCCAAAGTGGGACAGATGACATCTATAATGACCAGGTTATTCCATCAGTGGGTTGGGCATATTCCAAGATGACAATGCCAGGATTCATCAGGCTCAAATTGTGAAAGAGTGGTTCTGGCACTATGAGGCATCATTTTTACACGTGGATTGGCCACCACAGAGTCCAGACCTCAACCCCACTGAGAATCTTTGGGATGTGCTGGCGAAGGCTTTGCGCAGCAGTCAGACTCTACCATCATCAATGCAAGTTACTGGTGACAAATTAATACAACACTGGATGAAAATAAATCTTGTGACACTGCAGAAGCTTATCGAAACAATGCCACAGCGAATGCGTACTGTAATCAAAGCTAAAGGCGGCCCAACAAAATATTAGTGTGACCTTTATTTATTTTTTGGGGGGTGGTGACTTTTTTTTGGACAGGCAGTGTATATGTAACCTTTGTTATGTCTCTAGTGCTCACCTTAGCACACTGTCTCCACTCATATTTTTTCAGTGGTATCAGCAGCCCCTGCAGAGAGAAAACAGCAGAAAACTATCAGGAAGATAAATCCATCCATACTAAGTTCATGTGGTAGATGTGAGCGGTAAAATGTTTCACATTACTGCCCTGACACCTCCACCCTCCAAACAAGGCCTGTTAGTTTTCTTCTTTCATTGTTATTCCTGGGTTGAAATGTGGAACATTAAGAGGCAGCTGCATGTCTAACACTGGACATCAGCTGCCTCACCTTGGTATAATTTGCCCTCTGATGAATCAGCTACCTGTCACCTTCATTTTTCTTCAGTGAGGACCAATCAGAGTCTGGCACCTAGAAACTTACCTTGGTATAGTGAGCGATGGCTTGAGCCTCATTTTTTGTGTGGTAATGATGAAAGTCACCGTAGCACTGATGGATAATCTGACAAACCTTTTCCTCCTCCACCTCTGGTAACTCCTCCAAGCAGTGTTGGAAAGTCTCCTCAGCCCTGAGAAACAAAGAGATGATGAGGAATTTACAGCCAGAGGAAAGAAAGAAGGAAACCCTGCATCTTTGTTTAGATGAGTACCTGCTCATATCCCCTTCCTCTGCATACAGCAGTGCCAGTTCAGCCCACGCCCGGACAAAGGATGGCTTCATCTTCACAGCATCTTCAAGGTGACTGATACAAATACGCCTCCACTTACGCACCTCTTCTGTGGAGCATTAAAGGATGATTTGAGTGGTGTTTATTAAAAGATAACATGCAGTATATTTCTGTGTACCTCTGTTGCTGCAGGGCCTGCGGCACTGTTCAGCAATTTTCTTCTGCTTGTAGCACAGAGCCAGCTGGTAGGTGAAGGAAGATAATTGTTTGCCTCTTCTTAGGCCTCGTTTAAACACATCAATAGCCTCATCCAGTCGACTCTGAAACACATTAAAAAACACCAATCAGATACAAATATATTCAGAAAACTTTGAGGTTGACAGGGGATTTCTTTAAATCACCCTGCCGTTCTTTGTTCAGCTGAGACACCTGAGTTAGAAAACACACAAACACTGCAGATTTTCTTTAACTCGCGAGGGCAGTCATGAAACACAGGATCTGCGTCCTTTATTAAGTGTGCCTATGCCAAGAGGCACACTTATTAGTATTCGTCGGATTTATTATTATTATTCTTCAGTTTCTGCCTGAAATTTTGCAGCGAAACTCGCCCCGCAGTTTTGAGACAAGCTTCATATATGTTACCTCATTTTTGTGTGGATCTGGAATGGTGTGCTATGACTTTTGGTGTTTATGACTTTTATAGTTTTTTAAATATTAATATTTTAGTGAAAATTTCCCCGCGGTTATCTGCCGGACAGTTTTGACACAAGGGTTACATATGTTAGATCATTTTGTGCGGCTGGAGGTGGAGTAGTATGGTATGACTTTTGGTGTTTATGACTTTTATAGTTTTTTAAATATTAATATTTTAGTGAAAATTTCCCCGCGGTTATCTGCCGGACAGTTTTGACACAAGGGTTACATATGTTAGATCATTTTGTGCGGCTGGAGCTGGAGTAGTATGGTATGACTTTTGGTGTTTATGACTTTTATAGTTTTTGAAATATTTAGATTTTAGTGCAAATTTAGAAAGATTCTTCTTTTGGCGCCATAGAAACAGACTTCATTTGTGGTGTGTTGGCTCTCTCTAGTGGTATACCCGGAGTAGTACAGCCGAAAGGGTGTAATGCTTGGTGGAAAACTCCATATCCCACAATTCATAGCACGCCTCTACAGAGTAAACAATGGCGGCCACCACTTCCTTTTATGTCTCTTATTAGTGTTTCTAGGTCACAAAATCAACTTTTAAGATATTTTCAGGCGAGAATGTAGGTGTGTAAACTTCAAATATCTGCTCGTTTTATCAAGACATCCCATATTAGCGACAGTGCTCTGACAACGTCGGTCCTGCCTGACAGCTAGCCGGCTACCTAGCTAGCTGCCGCACTTGGCTGAAAATAGACAGCGAGGGGACTCTCTCTCGTTTCACCTCCCCGGTCTCTCGCAAATGCTTGCACAGAATCGGAGTTACAGCTGGATGTGGAAAAAATAACTGAGTTGTTTGGTGGTGCTATAACGCGGAGCTACAACCGAGGGCAGCTATCCACCGGTGTATGACAGAAAGGACATGCGGAGCTCAATCGTGGATCAGGGAAACCAAAGGCAGGAGCGTGAGGTGAACTGAATTTCAGGTAAGAAGTTGTAAACTGCACTCTATTTGGGTCAGATATAAACCGAGTTTAGGTGTAGTTTATTTTCGTTGTGCTGACCTTTTACAATCGTGCTGCGTGCTAGCTAGCACGACAGGAGTTCCTTTACAGCTGTGTGTGCGCTAAGTTACTGACGTTGAACTTTATTTTATTCATAAGGGTTAGTTCATAGAGTTGCCGTACAAACGGAATCGTCCCACATTCAGAGAAAATATTACGATTTATTCTGTCATTACGAAGCCTCCCCTGTCATTCTCTCGCCTGTTGAAACTTCAGTCATGAAACTGATCAATGATCGGCTTTTCTCTCTTGTTTGTTTATCGTGCTAAACAACAGCTGCACGTTTAAGCTTGATCAGCTGTTGTTAGAATTCATTTGCTTTTAATTTCTAGTATCAGCTGATGTTTGCTGGAGCCACAGCTGTAAAAACGCTGGTCCAAACCAGATGTCCTTACTGAATCATCAGAGCTGAACTGGTGATGGAGAAACAGGTTTACCCTTTAGGTGACATGAATGAGTTGAAGGGAAGTTATGAACTGTTTCTGAGAGACAAATAAACAGCAAGCTCCTTTTTTGTGTAGCTGACAGCTGGTAACTGTGCAGGGGCGGATCTAGCAAAGCTTTTGCCAGGGGGCCAGGTAGGGCATTAACAGAGAAAGGTGGACAGAAAGTTATACTTTTATTTCTTACTCTCATATAAAATATTTAGCTTTTATTAAATAGTTATCTGAATCTTACAACCAAAGTTTGTATAATAATACACAAGATTGGCTGTAGACCATTGTTCATCATTCAGAACACTCTGTAAAAATAACAAAAAACAAAAAGTGAATGCAAAAGTGCATAAATATTTATTTTACGTGTTTGATGTGTGTGGCGGGGCGTGGTCTGCAGTGCCGCTGCAGGGGAGGTGGACCCACGGGCGTAAAGTCTGTGCTCTCTCGGCTGTTTTTTGGGCGTGTGTCGGGCTGTGAGTTGAAAAGCTACAGCTGGCTGTGTGGGTACACCAACCATGTGTGAAAAGTTGTCCATAGTGTAATGCTTCAAAGCGTGTTCATGCAAACATTGTCGGGTCTGCCGTGGTACAATGGGACTTCTGCTCATGAACCTGTGTGCACAGCGTCTGCAAATCGGGGCTGTACGAAGTCACCTCATCTTTACACAAAACTGTAAGCTGTCATCTGTGAAGCGTGAGCGGTGTTTGTTTTTACCATAGTTCATGGTGGAGAATGGCTGCTCTTCTGAGTTTTGCCCTAAGCAGCCGTATCAATGGCAAACTACACTGATTAGCAGAGGCATAGGCACACTTAAAATTTCTTCAGAAATTTTCGCTTTCTAGTTTATACAAGGTGTGTGTGTGTGTGTGTGTGTGTGTGTGTGTGTGTGTGCAAAGATAACAATGTCATTCAGAGCAGCGGGTTTTTTCCCTTTTCTACATCTGTATGTTCTTGTAAAAGAGCTGAGGTTTCACTTCTCTATATCTACAGGGAGTGCAGAATTATTAGGCAAATGAGTATTTTGTCCACATCATCCTCTTCATGCATGTTGTCTTACTCCAAGCTGTATAGGCTCGAAAGCCTACTACCAATTAAGCATATTAGGTGATGTGCATCTCTGTAATGAGAAGGGGTGTGGTCTAATGACATCAACACCCTATATCAGGTGTGCATAATTATTAGGCAACTTCCTTTCCTTTGGCAAAATGGGTCAAAAGAAGGACTTGACAGGCTCAGAAAAGTCAAAAATAGTGAGATATCTTGCAGAGGGATGCAGCAGTCTTAAAATTGCAAAGCTTCTGAAGCGTGATCATCGAACAATCAAGCGTTTCATTCAAAATAGTCAACAGGGTCGCAAGAAGCGTGTGGAAAAACCAAGGCGCAAAATAACTGCCCATGAACTGAGAAAAGTCAAGCGTGCAGCTGCCAAGATGCCACTTGCCACCAGTTTGGCCATATTTCAGAGCTGCAACATCACTGGAGTGCCCAAAAGCACAAGGTGTGCAATACTCAGAGACATGGCCAAGGTAAGAAAGGCTGAAAGACGACCACCACTGAACAAGACACACAAGCTGAAACGTCAAGACTGGGCCAAGAAATATCTCAAGACTGATTTTTCTAAGGTTTTATGGACTGATGAAATGAGAGTGAGTCTTGATGGGCCCGTGGCTGGATTGGTAAAGGGCAGAGAGCTCCAGTCCCACTCAGACGCCAGCAAGGTGGAGGTGGAGTACTGGTTTGGGCTGGTATCATCAAAGATGAGCTTGTGGGGCCTTTTCGGGTTGAGGATGGAGTCAAGCTCAACTCCCAGTCCTACTGCCAGTTTCTGGAAGACACCTTCTTCAAGCAGTGGTACAGGAAGAAGTCTGCATCCTTCAAGAAAAACATGATTTTCATGCAGGACAATGCTCCATCACACGCGTCCAAGTACTCCACAGCGTGGCTGGCAAGAAAGGGTATAAAAGAAGAAAAACTAATGACATGGCCTCCTTGTTCACCTGATCTGAACCCCATTGAGAACCTGTGGTCCATCATCAAATGTGAGATTTACAAGGAGGGAAAACAGTACACCTCTCTGAACAGTGTCTGGGAGGCTGTGGTTGCTGCTGCACGCAATGTTGATGGTGAACAGATCAAAACACTGACAGAATCCATGGATGGCAGGCTTTTGAGTGTCCTTGCAAAGAAAGGTGGCTATATTGGTCGCTGATTTGTTTTTGTTTTGTTTTTGAATGTCAGAAATGTATATTTGTGAATGTGGAGATGTTATATTGGTTTCACTGGTAAAAATAAATAATTGAAATGGGTATATATTTGTTTTTTGTTAAGTTGCCTAATAATTATGCACAGTAATAGTCACCTGCACACACAGATATCCCCCTAAAATAGCTAAAACTAAAAACAAACTAAAAACTACTTCCAAAAACATTCAGCTTTGATATTAATGAGTTTTTTGGGTTCATTGAGAACATGGTTGTTGTTCAATAATAAAATTATTCCTCAAAAATACAACTTGCCTAATAATTCTGCACTCCCTGTAAATGTTCTCTGAAGACAGGAAGCGGTTAGTAGCTGCACACAAGTTACTAGGTGAAAAGTCACATAGACATGTGCTTAATGATAAAATAAAAAGATACATTTCATATAGCTGATCACATTATACAATATTCCCCTGTGACAGAGGTTAAAAAAAGAATAAAAACAGAAGAATGGTTCAAACTCTCTTAACAGCTATAAATGCAAACACTGGAAAAGTGATGAATATTGGAAGGAAATTCTCTCCTGTGCACACCAGCAACTTATATCAATACATGAAAGTCCACAAAAAAGAAAAAAAACATGTCCGGGAACAAGGAGGGAAAGGGAAAAAAAAGACAAATGGAATCCCTCAGACAAACCCAGACTCCTAGCTCAGAGGTCACAGTCCTTTCAGACAGGCAAAGATTAACCAGGTGGTGCAATGATCTTCTTATGGCCTCTGACAGTGGACTCATCTCTGTGCTTGTCCTGCTAGACTCAGTACAGTGTTCGATACTGTTGACCATAATATCCTACACACTCAGAAATTAAAGTACAGAAATGTACCTATAGGGGTACAATGTCTTGTCACTGGGGTGGTACCCTCTAAGGTACCGTTCTGTACCCTAAACTGTGGGTACTGATTTGTACCCTTGTAATTTGTACCTTTTACACGTCAAACCTGTACTTTAAAGGGCAAAGTTGTACCCTTAGTATAAAGTACAAAAAAAGAACCCTTAAAAGGAGTACAAAAATGTCTTTCTAAAGGTTCAGTATCTACACACAGATTTCCTATATTTTTCCTCTCAAGATTTGAAAAATTGAAGATACAAAGTCAAAAATACTTGTCACATTTATTACCTTCTTAAATACATTGCTTAACTGTTACATACAAACTGTTATCAACAGAGTATGTGTCATAAGCTGCAACATCAATTTCCTGTCCAGGTTTTAGCAACATCCATTCACTATCAACTCTAACACTGTATGAATGAAAATGGTTGTCATATAACAGAGGAATGAGAATTTTTCCACAAAAGACCCACATTGTGTCAATATTAAATATGTACTTAATTTGCCAGAACAGAGGAATCTTCTCTGAATGCAGTACATCAATGACAAACACATCTCTTACACAGTATTTGACACTGTTCACAATTACTTCTGACACACGCTGGAAAGCTTTCTTAGCACTATCAACTTCAGAAAAGCCACAATAGACTGTCAGTGCTTGTTGCAGTTCCAGTGGTAATGACAAAAATGGTGTAGTCACACTTTTTCCAAAAACATTTTCAAATTCACCAAGTAAACTTTTGTTAGAAAACTCCCAGCACTGTCTGAACTGATGTCTGTTGCTCAAAGTTGTAGCAATGTTCATAAAAGTTCTACAATTGCGGGACAACGTTTTGAAATACTGGTGCTTACTTTCAAATCTCATACACCATAACAAACGTAGAGGGCCGAACATTTCAATCAGTGTAATTACATCCCCAAATACACTTTTCAGTTTTGTGAGAAACTCATGGACAAGCAACTTCAACAATAAAATATTCTCTTTTCGCACTTTTTTAGCCATTACAATCTCTGTTATTTCACGACATAGAAGAAAAACATGCCAATATTTACAATTAGGTGGCACACGGTCTGCCATCAGAAATGGCAGCAATCTGAACAGGCACCACTTTTGAGATGCTGATCCAACAATACCAACACTCTGAAGTCTCTCTGATAACTGTACTGGTGACTGTGATTGGCAGAGGCCGGTCCTCACCCTCATCTATTTTCACAATGTACTTTTGGAGAAAAATCAGGGTGTTCTTCAGATGTTTTGGGTAAGCAAGGTTGAAGACAAAATACAAGCAGAAAGAAGAGATGATTCCTTCAAAAATACACGAGGTTCTGCACACTTCACTGCCATCCAACTTCACAATGTTTGGAGCGCTTCTGGAGAACACTGGTTTCCAGTCTTCATGAAGTAGCTGAACAGTTGGATAGGGGGTTTTAGGATGAACCTTTGAAGTCAAAAGAGAAGGTAGAGGAAAGCAATATCTTAGTCTCTTAACAAAAGATACATTTGTTTTCCTTTTATATAGACTAAATATTTTAATACACACACCTCTCCAAGTATGACAAAGAGATCCAGTTTCTCCTTGAAGACGTATGGCAGGAATAAAAGTGCAGCCCTTGTGTCAAGATCTGCCAAAACAAAAAACAAAACAAAAAAACCCCCCACAAGATCACCCATGCATTTTATCTGGCATTTCCAGTTACCTATAAAAATTATATAAAATGGAAGCCTTGAAGTTAAAAAAAAAAGCAAATACCTGGTAGGTCATCAGTGAGAGCCTCTTCTCTTGCATCAAGGTAGAGCTGGTAGAGTGGGGTTTTCCCTCGTGTAAGGTCAATCACCTTTGCTGCAACACATGAGAGCCCTTCACGAAATCGCTGGCTTACATTACCCGTTGTTGGTTGGATCCACCCGAGTTCGTTGCACAGCTACAAGTAAAAAATTCATTTTCAGTACAAAATAACAGTGTATGAAAATGAAATAATCTAAAGTTGATATTAATTATGTATGGTGCTGCATAATTATTTTTTTTATAGAATTTAACAACAATACTGTAAGAAGTTACATGAACATACAAAAAAAGGAAAGAGGGACAGATGAAGAAAGCAAGGTCAAGGGCAAATAAAATTTACTACTATAAACATGTTAAATGTGAAAGCTATTTCCAAGTTCAATTCAGCTTTCTGACTTACACCAGTAGGCATCCCTAAGAAGGGGTACTTCTTCAACACATCCTCCACAGGCATACCATCTGCAATTTCTTTTTGCCACCAAGCAAACGTTTGCTGCATACGGTTATGAACCACCATGGTATCTGGTTGCATCTTCTGATATTGGCACTGTAAGACCTTTAAGTGGGCGTCTATGGATAATAAATCCTCTCCTTGGACGCATGGTCCCTTGAAAGAAAGCAAGAGTGAGAAGAGAAAGTCAAAACAGATTAGAAACCCAACATAAGACTAAATATACAATTAGAGCTGACACGATCTGTGCATCACAAAGAACTCGTATCGGTTAAAGTTAACCGATACCATGAACCAATATTTAAAATATGGAAACTCTGAAATAATTTCACATAAAATCTTAATTGTTAACTTGAAATTTTAGTTTTGGAGTCATATTTAAAATGTTTTTTGTTTTTTTAAATCTAGTTCACCCTCTTTTAGCGCCTTCCAATTAATAATTTTTTGTGAGGTAGAAGTATTAGCACTGGTACTTTGCATTAGCAAGTGCTCTAATCCAAGTATTGGTATTGTTTCGGTTTGAAAAAAGGGGTACAGTTGCATCCCTAATCCTTAGTTTTAGATGTAATAACAGATGCAAGAACATTTTATAGCTCAAGATGTCCCTCACACCAACCTGACAAACATTTCTCTGACTTGTTCGTTGACATTTATTAGGCTGCCCTCTCCTCATAGAACCAAACTTCTCCTTACAACGCCTCACTGTCGACTAGTGGTGCCCGCTCTGATTTGAATTTACATCTCAAAGACATATGCCATGTGTGCTTGTTGAACAGAAACATAAGTTACTGTAAAAACAATCTATACAAAATACACCCAACAAAGAATCAGTAAACATACTTCATACAAACCTACTGAGAGGCTACAGATTGTCTTACTAATAAAACAAGATCGAAAAAAGCTTCACTTTTACTTTGTAATCTTGAAGGAACCTTATGCAAATTTTAAATTTAACTTACATAACCATTTCCCTCACGATCCTTGAGGAAAGGATACTTCATTACCAGCGTCTTCACAGCTTGCACATATTCAGAATTTGTGGGATACCTGTAATATCAGAAGAAACATAAGTGTTAGAGCAACTGCTGACAAACAAACTTTATCAAGTGTCAGTTATTGTTTCTTAGTAATGTAGCGTTTATTTTCAATATGACAGATTCAGCTTTTTCTAAAGCAACAAGCTAACATTACCCTTATTAACTTACATAGTATACTGTGCCACAGCTTCATATAGAACTCTGATTATTGTGTGTCTGTCCCTTGGATTTTTATGGCACGGTTCTTTGTTGTCCAGTTTTAGTTGCAGATTTTTGGGAAATCTTGGAATTTCAAAAGAGGCTGGCAGTCTCAAAGTATTTTCATTGCTGTGAAAACAGTTAAGTGTTTGTTTTTATTGCATGAATTGAAGTATAAAACACTACAGTAACAATACATATGGTAGAAACAATGATCATATTAACTAAATCCTAAAAGTGCATAACGGCCAACATGTATGCTTCAGACATACTAACTTCATTATAAATAAGAAAATACCTTATTGAAGTTGACGAAGTAGATGGTTGCCAGTCTTCTGGAGAGACAGTCTGTAGAGTCAGCGTCACTGAAGATTCCTTCATCCTTGACACAAATTGGTTGAATTTAACCTGCTTTTTGAAGGATCCTTGGAAAAGGTATGCAACCATAGTCTCAGTAAGACCGCAGTCAACTGTGTCACCATCAACCTCATTGTCTGCAAGATAAATGGTAGTACAAACTCTAAATTCCATGTAAGGATATTTATCACCACATTTTTACATGGGTAAAAACCGTATATCACACACATTAAAACCTTTTGTACAACTTCTTTCAGTTCAAAGAAATATTCATTAAAAAAAATCAGTAAATTAAATAAAATAAACCAAATTTTTAGAGTGAATCCTCTCGATATGCAAAGTTTTCATTTTTAAATTTAGATGTTTGTTTGGGACTACTGGACATAGGAGAGCAGAGTCTGAGCATGCTTTTGTGCCCTTTCAAGTTTGGAAGAAAAAAAAGACTAGAATGCTGTAATTTGTTAATATTCACTACTAAGGTGACTCCTTTCTCCAGATTTCCGACAGTTTCTGCCGTCTGTTCTTTCAGACCGATTACTTATAGCTATAACACCCGCAGGACCATATTACAAGCTCAGATTACATGCTGAAAAAGTTCCCACATTGCTTAAAACGCGACTATCAAACCCCAGCTGCAACACCCTTGTTATATTTTAAACAAGTGCGGCGTCAAGATATTTCCTTTAAACGTTATATTCAGCCGCCCATGTGTGTTGATGGCCTTGGAATGGATGTAAAAACGTGATTTTATTAAACCATTAATACACTAATGGTAAACTGCATTCAGCTACCAGGGAATCAAATTTCGCGCCGTTCCGCTGCGCAGGGGTTACCGAACCCATAGACTGTGGCTGAACCACATATATAAGTTCAAACTTATACAAATACTATGTGTACACATTTTTCATTTTTCAGAACTGTGACCTCAACTTTACACATGAAACGTTTGTAAAAAGACATAATTTGAGCTAAGAGAGTGCCGAAACTAGCTAAATTGCTAATATACGTTAAGCTAGGCTAAACCAATAATTAGTAATCACGCTACATTTTTCTTTAAATAAAACTTACCTCTGAAACGCTGAGCTTCAGCTTCGGTGACATCTAAGCCCCACTCTTGTATTTTTGTTAAGCGTTCCTCGGTTGAAAGTGAACAGAGCACACCAGGACTTGCAAGTTCGTAATCCATCTCCGTCCATTGATAAAACAAAATGGCACCTGCTGCATTTACAGAAAGTTCTAGAATCCACCAGCTATTCGTTGAGTTTCTTCATCTACTTTTTGTTTGATGTTGTGAGGATGGGCTCAACTCGCACTCCGAGTTCAATAAGGGTGCTTTTTTGCAATTCATCCAAATAGTTATACTTAAAAAAAAACACTCTCTTAAAAAAATGTTTAAATGCATTTTTACTTTTTTTCTTTCAAATAAATTCATTGTTCTTAAAGCAGCTTAAAAATAAGAGGGGTTCAGGGAATACAAAAACAACAACAGCAATGAAAATAATAAAAAATAAAATAAAAACACTAAAATATATGCTTAAATCAATACAGTTGCAAATAAATTACTGTCAAAAAGAATAAAAAAAAAAAACCTCTAATCAAACAGAGCTTAATCAACCTGTACTTTATCTTTTGAAAGAATGGGTACAAATAAGCACTTTTCACAATTAAGGAACATGTATGTACGTTTCAGACGCTAAAAAAGGTACAGATAGTTACCCCGAGGTCCAATATTTGTCCTTAGACTGTATTAATGTCATTTTTGTACCTTGGGGCACAGTAATGTACCCCTTCCGTACCCCTATTTCTGACTGTGTATTACAGCGATTAAAGCACGCTGTAGGTATTACAGGTATGCACTGCAGTGGTTTGTTTCCTGCACATCAGGTGATTGCATGTTATTCACCTGACACTGGTTAGCACGTCATTTCACATCATCTTTCAGTCCTACTCACATGTAACATGGGCTATTTGTTGTGATTGAAAACAGAAGTTTTGGTTTTAAAAATAAATATATGAAATTCAAGTGGGACTCAGTATCACTCATTGGAGATGTGTCACAGTACAAAACCTCAGCCGGCAGCAGCTTTATTTGTTGATGGAAGTTGGAACAATAGAGGGTTCCGTGTTATGACCAATTCTGTTTACATCATACATGCTTCCCTTAGGCAGTACTTACATTTTCACTGCTAGGCAGATGACACCCAACCTTATTTATCCATCAAGGCAGATAACACACACCAATTAGTTAAACTGCAGGCATGTCTTAAAGATATAAAGACCTCTTAACTTTCTGCTTCTTAATTTAGATAAGGCTGAGGTTATTATACTCGGCTAATTTTAAGAAATATGGTTCTAACTAGATTCTTACTCTGGATGGCATTACCTTGGCCTCCAGTAGAGAGAGCATATTTCTCCTGTTTTGGCTTCCCTTCATTGGCTTCCTGTTAAATCCAGAATTGAATTCAAAATCCTGCTCCTCACATACAAGGTCTTAAATAATCAGGCCCCATCTTATCTTAATGACCTTGTAGTACCATATCACCCTATTAGAGCACTTCGCTCTCGCTCTGCAGGCTTACTTGTTGTTCCTAGAGTATTTAAAAGTAGAATGGGAGGCAGAGCCTTCAGTTTTCAGGCCCCTCTTCTGTGGAACCAGCTTCCAGTTTGGATTCGGGAGACAGACACTATCTCTACTTTCAAGATTAGACTTAAAACTTTCCTTTTTGCTAAAGCATATAGTTAGGGCTGGATCAGTATTTCCGCTCTGCTTTTTGTAGGTGATATGCTTCTATATGGTTCATCAGGTGGTGGCCTCCAGCTTGCACTGGAGCGGTTTGCAGCCAATTGTGAAGTGGCTGCAAGTGTGAAGCCATTATACTCAGCCAGAAAAGGGTGGAGTGCGCTAGGGCTGTGCGATATGACCAAAATCTCATATCCCGATATTAAGACATCTATCGTCCGATAACGATATAAATCACAAAAATGTAACATTTTCTGTAAATTCTGTGAATCTCGGGCAGCTCGTCTTGCGTGAAGTGTTTCCAGCTGGGCGTCGCGTACCTGGAGTCGAGTGTTTTAACTGATGCATGAAACGATACATTTTTAGACATAGGTTGTAACGGCCGCCGTTTTCTTTGTCTAAGGTTTATTTTTTAGCACCTGACGTCTCTTTTTTTGCTTCTCATCCGTAAATACTCTGCATCTTTCACGTGATTCAGTTTATTTTGAAAAGTCTCAACAGGATCTTGAGCTTTATTGTGAAAGGTTTATGTGGAAAATAAACAAGCGGACACGAGGTAGTTTTACCGTTGTTGTTGCTAACCACAACGCATAAAAACAAGTGCTTGTCCGTCTGTAGTGTGGTTATATTAAATATAAGAGAAAGAGAGAACTTTAGGAAATTAATATACAGTGACCATCAAAATAATGAAAAAATATTGCCGTAAACAGTTTATTTTGCAACACCACGAAACAAACGATAGCGTAAAATGAAACGATAGACGTTTTTATATCGTCATCCGATATATATCGTTATATCGAACAGCCCTAGAGTGCCCACTCTGATTCAGGGACAAATTACTGCTCCAAGTGGAGGAATTGAAGCGTCTCAGGGTCTTGTTCACGAGTGAGCATGCCTAGAGATGGCACGCTGGTTGGCATTTTAAAAATTCCCAGGAGCCCAAAATGAAGTAACACCAAACTTTGGGGGTCATATTGAAACCAAGGACAGGGTTTTAAAACCTTTAAATAAAGTGTCTTTGTTGACTGGCTGCTGTTGTTGATGCTCTATTAGAATCTTGCAAGATTCAATAGAGATTATTATTGTCATATGTACAAAGAAAAGCATTTCTCTGTGCAATGAAATTCTTTCTTTGCTGTCCACAGATGCCGGCGAATATATGCAAATAGAAATAGATCAGATAAAACACAAATAGTATAAATAAATGAAGACAAAATTTAAGTGTGAAATAGAAAAAAGAGCTATCAGCTTAATATGCAAGATGGCCTGATGTGCAAAAGTTATTATTACTGTTAAAATAGATTGACTCAAGAGTCTGATAGCAGTGGGGAAGAAGGAGTTGTTGAGTCTGGATTACACACTTCTAAACCTTTGTCTCGAGGGCAGAAGTGTGAACAGTCCGTGTTGGGGGTGTGTGGGGTCTATGAGGATGGAGGCAGCTCTCTTCTGGACTCTGTGATGGTAGATGCTCTGCAGAGAGGGCAGCGCAGTTCTGATGATCTTCTCCACAGTTGTTATCACTCTCTGCAGGCGTTTGCAGTCCATAGCAGTAGTGCTCCCATACCATGCAGTGATGCAGCTGGTCGGTGTGCTCTCCACAGTGCAGATGTAGAACCTGCTGAGGATCTTGGCCGACATACCAAATTTCCTCAACCTCCTCAGGAAATACAGCCGCTGCTGAGCCTTCTTGATCAGCTGTGTGGTGTTCAGTGTCCAGGTGAGGTCCTCACTGAGGCTGCTGCTAATCCACTTCAAACCCCCGGATAAACGGCGGCTTGTAAGGCCTCTTCTTCGTCCTCGTGTCCACTATCATTTCATTTGTCTTATCAGTGTTGAGGGTGAGGTTGTTGTCCTCACACCATGACACCAGACCGGCCACCTCTCTCCTATAAGCCGCTTCATCCCTCAAGTGATGCGAATGATCACTTCAGTGTCATCCGCGAACTTCAATATGATGTTATGTTTGTTGGAGGCGACACAGTCATGGGTGCACAGGCTGTAGAGGATGGGACTGAGGACGCAACCCTGTGGGATGCCAGTGTTTGTATTAATGCTGGCTGAAGTCCTGTTGCTGGTTGAGGATGCCTTAAAGAGGGTGTTGAATGTACCTTCATTTAATGTTTGTGATACATAAAGACGACAGCTAATGGCATGAATGGTGGGCCCAGGAAGATTTCCAGACTAGAATCTTGGACCTCTATCATCCGGTACCTTTACCCTCAGGTCAGGCAGAGTTGGAGTCTGTTGAAGGTCTCTTCTCCCCACTGTCACCAAGTGGTTAACATTGAATGGATTTCAAAATATAACACTGCAGGTGCCTTGACATACTATAAATATTGTAAGATAGCTTTAACAAAGAAAATGGAAGACAACTGAGAAGTCTCTACAGATGGATTTCTTGACTTTGGTTTAGTCTACTGCTACTGGGCCCAAGACCCAGTAAGCAGAAGTAAGAATTTATAAGACCAAGGTTGCAGACTTACCTGATGAAGTAAGTAATTTCCTGATTGGCGGATGACATGAGGGTTGTCGGGATCATTTTCTAGTGCTTTCTTCACCAAACCATCAGCCTCTTCGTATTTCTTATAGGCCACCAGCTTCATGGCCAGCATAGACTGCAGAGCAGCGTTATCTGGGTTAATCTCCAATGCAAAGCGAAGCTGTGTGGTGGCCTGGGATTCCTCATCTTCCTGTTTATTTTCTAAAAACCACTGCAGATGAGAAACTGGTTAGTCTGCAGTTTATTTCCCTTGAATCAAAAAAAAGTCAACCAGTGAAACTTCTAAGAATCATTCTGACACTGAAGTAACCGAGGCCACTGAAGGAGCCTTAAGTTTATCATTTGGTGCTTTATAGAGAAATATCCATATAAGGTAATACTCTTGGTTTTTATCATAAAACTGACCTGTTCTCTGCAAAAGAGAGCGATGGCGTAGCAGATGTTCCACTCTGTGTCATGAGTCTGTACCTCAAGTGCTTTACGAAAACACTCGATGGCTTTTGATATAGAAGACCTTGACACCTTAAAATAGGCCCAGCCTTGTTCCCCGTACACCTCTGGAAGGAGACCTCCTGATGAACCAGTGGGATACTTCACCTGCAGAGAGAGAAGGAAGCGTCAGAGGTTCAACAGCAGTGATCATCATGTTTGATCTGATTGGTGTACATACCAGTATGTCCTCGACTTTCTGACAGTAGCTTTGTGACTGTGCAAAGTCTCCATCATGGTATTTCAGCCAGGCCATGTCTCCATACGTCACAACGAGCCTCCTCTCACTCTCATCACCGTAACTCTCCCTGATAGTCTCCTCTGATTGGTTTAAAAGTGACAGCGCTTCCTCTCGTTGATCCTGAAGAAACCTGAGGACCAACAGGTCATCAACAGATGTTCCATAACTGGTGTTTACAACACCTGACAAGAAACTGACTTGAGGGTTCAACTACACCTTGTTGGTAGTTTGACTCAATTAAGGTTTTTATCTGAGGTTCATGACTCCAGGGTTAGATAATTACTGCATTTCCACCAGAAAAACAAGAGTCCAAACAAGCTTCAGGAAACAGATTTATATCAAGATTCTTAAAGAATCAGAAACTTTAGTCCAATACTCCAATAATTTTTCTCTTCCTATCACGTGTATCTATTAAGGTTGAAATAATGAAGTAAACGTAAAGCAAGCTGAAATTTTTCTTCTAGCTGTAGCTTTGCTATGCTATCGATCTGGTAATTACTCATTCATAATGTTAACTTATGAAGTGAGTTGAACATGAGCAGCCATATCTACTCCAGACACAATGTTGTTACATGAAATAAAATTCATCTGTGTTAGCAGCAGGAACACTGCTGATAGGTAACATTAGCAGAAGAAAGACAGCTCAGGGTTGGATCTGATCCTGAAAACAAAACTATCTCTCTATCATTCAAATATAAATCCTGCTGATGCTGACCACAGTTTCCTTTGACAGTCAAATTTCTCTTTGGTCAGACAGACTTCAGTGAGAAAAACTGTCTTCCTTCTGGCTAATGTTAGCTCTTCTCTTCTGTAGCAGAGTCCCAGAAATAAAAGTGTTGAGATTTGAATGAGCAGAATAAATCCACTTTAGCTTTTCTTTCATCAGACAGCTCCAGAAACTGTACCTGAAATAAGCCAAGAGGCTGTAGAAGCAACCTGCTCCTTTACGATGAAACTCTATGTCAATCTCTATTCGGGTGCTCAGGGTTTCCAGGTCCACGTCCAGCACGTCCAGATCCCAGGTGAAGTGACACTGCAACTGCTGCAGCCTGCTGAGCAGAGCGCTGCTATCTTCACTGTAAGAGAGTCATGAGGATCCTGTTTCTACGACCAGCACATGACCAAGCATCCTCACTCAGAAACTCTCATGCCAGTTTACCCACACTTCCCAGCTCCTCTCCTTGAGAAAATTCAGTTTGTGTGATCAATCAATCAATGAAATCAGTGATGTGGTTTGAATCTCACACTGAGGAACCAGAAGAAACCTTAGATGTGGAGTGAGACACAAACACTGGGGGACAGCTAATGTTGTGATACACAGGTTTGTCCTTGTGGAATATTTTTGATATTGTTCTCTTAAATATTTTTGGATATGAGACCACACAATTTGTTTTTGTTTAATTTGTTTGTTTTCATTTAATGACACATATTAATCACATGCTAGTGATAAAATATCTACTTAATGATGTACTTAATATCTACTTAAACCTGTTACATGCACAGGTCCACAGACTCTTGGACTGCTGTATCCCTCTGCGTACATCTGGGCGCCAGTTAAACTAAACTGCTGCTGGATTTAAAGTTCACTCAGGTGGTTCACTTTATGATAAACGATCGATTATTGATCAAAGGTTTGGTAGACTTACCTCATGTTGGAGCAAACAGAGACCTCCTCCTCAGACACAGCAAACTGATGACTGAACACGAAGAGTGCGTGGACCGATCTGTGAAGCTGTCACCCTAGTCACACAAACCACACACGCCCCTTCTCGTGCTGCCTTCAGGGCCTCATGTCTGCTCATTTCTCAGGTCGCCCATCCTCTCCACGCCTGTCGTGGAGTTAATGGCCATAAATATAAACTATGTTAGGAGACGGGAGGCACACATTTGAGACAGGAGGAAAGCCTTCCGACGAGAAGGCTGGCCTTTCTGTTTTACATGACCTCAGGAGGGGTCTTTGAAGGCACCACGAGGGGACGTTAAGTTTCGTTTCTGCATCTCAGCTGAGAGTCACCAAAGATCACTGATCAGCCATTGATCTGTAAATAATAGATCTAAGTTCAGGGTTTCTCACTGATCGACCACTCAGTGATTGATCAGTCGGCGCATGATCGCTTCTTCGTCTTAATCTTCATCTTCATCGGTGTGTACACTGAGGAAGAGAAGGACTGTTTCCTGCAACATGACGTGAGTCCCCATTAGCTTCACAGCTGCTTTCCGACTTCCGAAAACCACCCCAAACACTACAAATACCTGTACTACTATTAGCAGAGGTGGCAAAAGTACAAGCATTCTTTAATTACGTAGAAGTACAGATACTAGTGTTAAAAATGCTCCAGTAAAAGCTGAAATAGTGAATAAAGTTAAAAACAAAAAAAAGGCAGGGTCTGAAATGTACTCAAAGTACGAAAGTAAACAGTAGCTCTTTGTAGGACGTTTCTATCGCATATTTTTATGCAAAGGTAACTTAGTTTGTTTTTCTTTGTGACTCTCTTAAAGTGAAGGCAGCAGCGCTCTGCTCAGCAGGCTGCAGCAGCTGCAGTGTCACTTCACCTGGGATCTGAAGAAGGACGTGGACCTGAAGAACCTCAGCACCCGACTACAGGACCACATAGAACTGCAGCTCGGCCAGCGCGGGGCAGTGGCTCGATCATACAGCTTCTTGGCTTATGTCAGGTACAGTTTCCACAGCAGTGAGCCACATTACTGCTGGGCAATTTGAACTAATTTAACTACTGACCAGAATGCTAATGCCAGTAACATCCAAAATACTGAGGCTGGCTGGCTGGCTGGATGGGTTGTCCATGATGGAGAGCAGTTTATTCAGTTACCTGTGACCCTCACTGACTCAAACACCTCCAAATTCTGACCAATGATAGCACTGATAGTCCTCAAGTCCAGTCTGTCATTCAGGTGAACACTCAGGTACCTGTAGCTGTCCACTGTTTCCGCCTCCTCATCCATCATGTTGATGAACCTAGTCACAGTGTTTTTCCTCTGGAAGTCAACCACCATCTGTTTTGTCTTGCTCACATTCAAAGGGAGGTGATTTATCCTGGACCACTTCACAAAGTTTCTCACAAACTTCCTGTACTCCATATCCTGCCCATCCTTAATACACCCAACCACTGTAGTGTCATCAGAGAACTTCTGCAGGTGGCATGTTTAACTGTTATACTGGACATCTGAGGTGTACAAGGTAAACAGGAATGGAGATAGGACCGCCCCATCTGATGCCCTAGTATTACTAACCACCACAACCGACAAACTGAGACCTCTCTAACAGATAGTCAGCACTCCAGGAGACAGTAGAAGTGGTGATCCATGACATGAACTTATCTCACAGCCAGCAGCGGGGAGTTGGCGAGGCCAGTTTGCACCGGCAACTGTCAGTGACGTGAGTGAGGAGAAATCCACCGTCATCTGTTCCTAGCAACGACAGTGTGCTCTTAGTGAGCTCGAGAGCGGTACCATCACCCAGCCCGAGAGAGAGAGAGGAGTTTCTCGGCTGCAGCAGCAGCACCTTCAGAGCGGTGTATTCCCCTTGGGATCCTGGAGGAGGGTCATCACATGGTGGATGGACAGCGGATCCAGTGAGGCCACCACATGATGGTATTTCGTGTCATCTGTGAAACACCACGAAGAGCAAACTGAGCTTCAATGTGAACCATGAAGGAGGGTCATGAAGCAAAAAATTTGGCAGCTTAACCGCCACAGCAAAAGTTAAAGCGTACAGCTCTGCTATCACTTCCGACATAAATGAAGACAGAAAACTAAACAGCAGTGGTGTTTGTAGGCTTACTGAAGTTACTGGCTAGTGACACAGTTATGGTTAGCATAATATAAACACGGTGAAGCTGGAGGATGAACACTTTTCCACTCAATAAAAGTTAACGTAGGGGTTCCTGGTTAGGGACAAATGTAATTGCATGGCAGGATGCTGTAAACGGGTTAAACGGGCTGTAAACTTCAGTGAGGAGAACAACTGCAATATAAAGTTAGTCATTAATATACATTGTTTGAAAACAATGTCCCAGGAGTTCGCTGTTCCCCCTGGCTCTAGTGAGCCTTGAACCCCCGCTAGCAATCGAGCTGGTGGCGTTTCTGAAAACTTTGGAGCACTTTTGGAAATATGCGATGTCTTGATAAATCGAGCAGTTTTAAGAAGTTTACACAGCTACATTCTTACCTGGAAATATGTTAAAAGTTTATTTTGTGACCCAGAAAGAGTAATAAGATTAATATGAAAACGAAGTAGCTGCCGCAATTGTTGATAATTGGAATTAGCTGGGCCGCGCTATGAATTCTGGGATAGGTTGGGCCACGAAGGACACACCTGACCCATCCTTTAAATTTGGGGAAAAGGAGGACGCATTTGGAGGAGTCTTCGAATTTGGACAGCCTTCGTCATGTCGCTGTAACGTAATCGGCCTACAAATGGAGGATGAACGATGCGGCCCCAAAATTGGGCACAGCCGAAGACTGCTTCTTCTTCTTCTTCGGCGTTTAACGGCAGCTGGCATCCTTGTAGATGCATTGCTTCCATCTTTTTTTTTTCTGTCTGTTATTACACTCTTAAATCCTACTACTTATTCCTGCATCTTTCAGGATCTTACAAAGCTTCAAATGACGTGCTGACTGTTAAATTAGTCGTCAACGATTTTGATAGTCGACCTAATCATGACTAGTCGACTAATCGTGGCAGGCCTACAATTACGTCATTATTTCAAACTTTGGTTGTCTTTAATAGAAACATATGCAGAGAAACAGCTGAGTACTAGGCTGGTGTTCCTGAATTTCCTGACAGGTGTAGATATCTGAAGTATGATTCCAGAAAAACGTGATTCAATTATACGCATGTGTCGATGACCTGTTGGTCCTCAGGTATCTTCAGGATCAACAAGAGGAAGCGCTGTCACTTTTAAACCAATCAGAGGAGACCATCAGGGAGAGTTACGGTGATGAGAGTGAGAGGCGGCTCATTGTGACGTATGGAGACATGGCCTGGCTGAAATATCATGTTGGAAACTTTGCACAGTCAAAAAGCTACTGTCAGAAAGTCGAGGACATACTGGTATGTACACCAATCAGATCAAATGTTATAGATCACATGCCTCTGAACCTCTGACTGCAGCTGAACCTTCTCTGTCTGCAGGTGAAGTATCCCACTGGTTCATCAGGAAGTCTCCTTCCAGAGGTGTACGGAGAACAAGCCTGGACCTACCTCAAGTTGTCAAAATCTTACTACTTAAAAGCCGTTGACAGTTTTCGTAAAGCACTTGAGATACAGACTGATGACACTGAGTGGAATGCCGGCTACGCCATCGCCCTCTTTCGCACAGAAGAGGTCAGTTTTATAATAAGTCTGATATCAGTTAATTAATTTATTATGTTTATATTGTTTTAGAAAACAGCCAATGCATCAGTGTCTAAAAATCCCCAGCAACTAATTTGGGTGTGGTTCTCAGCAGTTCACAGTAGACTAACGCGTTTCTCATCTGCAGTGGGTTTTAGAAAACTTAGAGGAAAATGAGGAGCCTCCATCCATCAAACAGCTTCACTTTGCCCTGGAGCTCAACCCCGATGATGCTGTTCTGCAGTCCATGCTGGCTGTAAAGCTCGCAGCCTATAAGAAATACGAAGAGGCTGAGGGTCTGCTGAAGAAAGCACTGAAAACTGATCCTGACAACCCTCATGTCAGCCGCTACGTAGGAAAATACTTTCGTAATCATGTAGGTCTGAATTTGGATATTGTAAATGCTTACTACTCATGCAGCCACAGATAATGTGATTCTTCCAGGATCATGTAATATAAGAGTCAGTGCGCAGGTCCATGGAGATCCTTTATTTAAAAAAGGTAAAGCATGCACACTGACCCTATATCAGCTCCAAAGAAGGCTGTGAAAGATGGCAGCTCCGTACATTTTAGCTTCCACGGAGTTTTTAGATTATCTGTGATCGTTGTTAAAGACTAACGCTGCCTTTTCTTAAATGAGCCATGCTGGTTGGGCTGCGTTTCCCATTCTCTAATTCCGATCTGTGTTTTTATCCTTTTATCTGTAGTTTCACCTTCCTGAATTCTCCTGATTCAGAAATAGTAAAATCTTTATTATTTTATTCTGACCAGCGACCTGAATCAGGCTTGAGACTGAAATTACAGATTACTCCAGTTTTTTAGGCTTAATTTAGTGGTTCTTAATTCTTTCCCTCAGTCAACATGTAGGAAGTTAATGTTTCCACTAAGTTGTTGAGGTGCTTTTCCAGGATTGAGGCATTCGTCTTTAGTTTTTACTAATTTTGTAAAAATTACCATTAAATGTTGTTTCAGCATCGACTGGATGAGTCTATTGATATGTTGGAGCGAGCGTTGAAGAGGACCACCCAGTCATCTTTCATCCACCACCAGCTGGCGCTGTGCTACATGAGGAAGAAGATTGCTGAGCAGAGCCGCAAACACTTCAGCAGCCAAAGTACGCACAAACATACTGCATGTCTGAAGGTCCAGTTATTGTCAAACCCAAAGATAAACCATGATTTCTGGCTCCACAGGAGAGGTGCGGTACTGGAGGCGTTGTTGTATTCGTGAATTTGAAAAGGCCGTTAAGATAAAGCCGACCTTTCATCTTGCATGGGCTGACCTGGCACTGCTGTATGCAGAGGAAAGGAATTTCAGAAGGTACTCCTCGGTAGAAAGCAGCAGTGACTCCTGTTTTTTTACTGGGTGCAAGTTTGTCATCATCATGATCATCTCTTTGTTTCTCAGGGCAGAGGAGATTTTCCAGCAGTGCTTGTTGAAGTTACCAGAGTGTGATGAAAGCCTTTCTCAAGCTATCCATCAGCGCTATGGTGACTTTCATTACCATCACAAAAGAAATGAAGCTCAAGCCATCGTTCACTACACCAAGGTAGGTTAAGAGGTGCAAAGCAATCGATTGAAATACATTTAAAACTAGTATTCATTGGAACGTGAATCACAGGACCTCAAAACTCTGTCACATGACCAGCACAGAGCCCTGAAGGGCAAAACATGTCCCAGAATAAAGCAGTGGACACAGCAGCTGTACTGGTTTGCTGTTGTAAAGCGAGAGCTGAATTTGAAGTTGACTCTGTTTATTTACTGATCAGTCCACTTTCACCTATGGCCACAAGTTGTAGGCAGCAACTGAAAGAGATAAACGATCCTAGCTGCAGGAACGACCCTCCTCTGAAGGGTGTCTAGGGCTTAGCCTTAGAGATGGGGTGAGGAGTTTTATCATTCATGAGGAGCTCAGAGTAGAGCTGCTGCTCTTTCACCTGGATGTCTCCTAGGTGTTTGAAGCATGTGTTACACGAGAATGTCCTCATTTTTCCAGCACACTCTGGAAAGATTATAATCCTCGGCTGTCTTGGGAATCTTTGGTGTCCCTTCCAAGAAAGTTGTATCAGAAGAGATCTGGAGAAAACTGCTGTCTTTTTGCTAAAAGGCAGTAGATGTATGCACTAAGTTGAAAAAAGTCGACATCCGAAATCCACATAAGTCACGTATCATTTTACTAAATGAGTAAAAACAAGTAAGTCCCTGCAGTAGCTCGTCTTAATGGAAGCACTGGAAAAAGGATGATAGAGGTGGAGCTGCCAGGCATGGAAAAGAATCCATGCCTTAAATCTCATGTTTAAGGCACGGACCACAACTCAGTGTCTGAGTGTCTAAGGCCATGTCCACACTAATACGTTTTCTTTTAAAAATGCATCTTTCTCTCCCTGGCCATCCATCTTCACTGTAAGCTTTTTTTTCTTTTTTCCTGATAGCTTTTCTTCAAATTCTTTAATTCTCACTCGCTTTTGCAACTTTGTGCTTTTGTGTTACTCGCAGCAACAACTCCACCTCATTGTTAGTCCATTTAAAAGACTTTGTGCTTTGCCTCAACATTTTGCATGATGTTTCAAAGAGCTGGAATGTAAATAAACAGCAGACAGAAATGAGGCAGGTCGAATCGTCTTGCGTTTCACGCATGTACAGTACAGGAACATAAGTGTTTTTGGCCATTTCATTGTGGACACACAACCCTGTGAAAACGACTGAAAACGATAGTGTGGACGCAGAGCGTTTTCAGAAGAAAACACCATTTTCAAATCTATCCGGGCTAGTGTGGATGTTGCCTAAATGAGTCTCACAGGCCTGAATGTGCGCTTGACGCCATTTATAATTCTTAACTTGTTTGATCTGCCGATCACCACAAACAAGCACAAGCAGAAATTCTGGACTTTTAACTGTGTTTTCATTGTTACAGTTTTTACTACTGATAAAAACCTCCCTTATGGCCATTCACACAAAGCATTTAGGTAATAAACAATGAAATCTCCTATTACAGATTTGCCTCTTTGTCACAGGTCCTTTTCTTTCATAATGTAGGAAAACAGTTAAATATGTTTCACTGATACGGCCCACTTACGATTAAAGTTTGACAGCCCTGCTGTACAATAAGAATTCAGGCTAAATGAGCCCAAATCCAGAGGGCCACATGGCAGTAAACAATCAGAACATACACCCTCACACTTGAATGTTATTAATGACCAATCAGTTATATCCGTGTTATTAATCTGCCTCCTCTTGTGTCCTGTCTGCAGGGTCTCCTGATACCACTGAAGAAATATGAGAAGAAAGTCTGTGCTAAGGTGAGCGCTAAAGGTTATGTGATTAAAGTCTAATCAGTGGCTTATGGTCAAAATGTGCAGAGACCAAGTCTCCTGTCTGCTGCACCTCTGGACCATTTTCATTAGCAGGACGTGAAGTCAGAGGGAGGCTAATCTGTCAGGTGGACGTTTTCAGCAGTCCAGGTGGTGGACGATGATTTTAGACTCAAAGAAAACTTTGTATGTGATCTTTGGTTTGTCCATCAAAGGATTACTCCTTTATCTCTGTGTAGGGCCAAAATTCACTAACACAAACAAGATCCGGCTATTTGCGCGTATTTTGAGTACTTGAGCAGAAACCCCCACCTGCTGAACAGGGACTGGTTCTCCTGCACCTTCATATAGACCCTGGCTGTAATCTGATAAAGCACACTCAGCTTACACTGTTTCTACACATCGTCTCAACACAGTACTGAGGGAGTGGGGTCTGAATCTTTCCCACAGCTGTCCTTTCTCTCACCTGCCAACCAGCATGAATCAGTCCTGTTCTGTGGTTTAAGTCTGGGAGCTGCTGTACTCATATGTCTTCAGTTAGACATTAAATATTTTTTAAGTCCTGGTCTGAGAAAGTCACTGAAAATACAAGTTGGTTACTTTAAATCCACAGAAATTCATCTTTCTTTGTTCCTCCATCTTTCCTGCAGAAACTCAAGCAGATCGCTGAGAAACGTCTGTCAAAGAATCCAGGTGATGGTGAAGCTCTCGCTCTGCTGGGTCAGGTGGCCAGAGCTGAGGGCAACAGGAAGGAAGCTGCTGAGTTTTATGAGAAAGCTCTGAACTGTGACAAGGACAATGAAGAGTACCTGTCTGCTCTGTGCGAGTTTCGTCTGCAGCTGCAGGGATCATCCTCTGATTAATTATGATTGCTGCACTCCTGTTACATCATACTTCAGCCCGCTGAATGTGGATTTGATCCATGTGCTTTCAGAACTGCACAACCTTAACAAATGAGCCCTTCATACCTTTCTGTTAGGTATTAAATTATAATCAATGAAGCGTCACAGGGACACTTTTATGGGATATTTAATGCATGTGCAGTGGTGGGCGGACCTCTGTCAGCAGCACCTGAAAAAACTGTTTAAAAATGGTGTTTAGTGAAGTCTTGACCATCAAAGTCACGCCCATGCTGAAGACTCAGATTATGTCCAGGTCTCTGCTCAGATACACTTTTATATATTAATTTAAACTGTTACAAAGAAACCCATTTCTTTTGATTTTAATAAAAATGAAGCCAGCAGGGTTCAAATTTGAGTAAGCGGGTCAAATTGATTTATTACTTTTACCTGTAGATTAACACAAATTCTCAGATCAGTTTTCAGTTTCACAGGAACGTTGTTTGATTATATTTTCTGTGTTGTTAACGTGTCTGTAATGTTTGTTATATGCTTGTAACAGCAGGTCAGTGCTAGCATCACAAGCAGCTGTGGGATGTGATGTCATCATAAAAAAGAGATTTCAGGGTCCTGAGAGTCATTTTGTATTTTAAATAATATTTTCATCTTTTACCTTTAACAAAAAACGCGTACAGGCAGAGGTCACTGTGACTCTCGATCTACAACTGATGTCTGGCATGTTCCAGATGTTCCAGCTGTGTTTCACATTAAGAAGTGAAACCATTTCTAACTTTATTTAAACACGTCCATGTGAACAAGGCTCTGCAGCTTACCTGTGAGCCACCTTCTCACAGGAGTTACACTCACACATCATCGCATCATTTAGGACACTTAAAGCTGCAGTTCACCTGAACCTTACCTGGACTGAGCATGTGTTAACACAGGATACATGAGTGTTACATTATTATAACATTTCAGTCAGAATATTCTGAAAATTACAGAGGGATCTTACCACACACTCACACAGGTTACCTTGTAATGTTGATCCAACTGAGAATATCAGGCAACCATCAACATCATAGAAAGAAGAAGTTTGTGAAAGAGCAAACAAGTTTGTGGCTTTACAGCGGTGTGAATCCTCCTGAGCTTCAAAGTGCCGTTAGCTGTTTTAGTGTTGCTGACAGTGAAGACAGCAAGGTAGGTGAGTGCTGTGTTAGGAGGGGAGGCTGGGTGCCTATATTAGGGTTAGAGTCAGGGTAGAGAGGGACTGGGATTAGTCACTGTGTCCCTGTTGCTGTCCCCTATCATAACCTCCAATGAATTACAGTAGTCCAACCTGGAAGTAATAAATGCATGAACTAGTTTTTCAGCGTCACTCTGAGACAGGATATTTCTAATTTTAGAGATGTTACACAAATGGAAGAAAGCAGTCTTACATATTTGTTTAATATGTGCGTTGAAGGACATGTCCTGGTCAAAAATGACTCCAAGGTTCCTCACAGTGTTACTGGAGGCCAAGGTAATGCCATCCAGAGTAAGAATCTGCTTAGATACCATATTTCTAAGATTTTCAGGACCAAGTATAATAACCTCAGTTTTGTCTGAATTAAGAAGCAGAGAGTTATATTTTTAAAATCCTGAATAATCTTTATTTTCAGAATATCAGACCAGACCAGTTTAACAAAGATGGTGGCAGTGGTACACATTCAAAAGACAAATAAAATTAACACCCAAAGAAAACTCAAGTTTTGTCAAAATACACATTTTGTAACACTTTTTGAAAAAATTGGCAAAATGAAATATTGAAGAAAAAAAACCCACTTTGCTAACACAAAGGTAGACAGCCACTCATGGATTTGGACTCTGAGAGCATTGCCCTTTGCTGTCAGCAGTTACATTGAAAGTGCAATGTAACTGAGTTTGTCCTGACATTCTCCATTGCTCAAATTGTTCGCTGACAGATCGATTAATATGAGTGTCCCAACACTGCAGTGAAAATGAAACAACCTAATTTTTACTACATAAAAGAGAAAGCCAAGGAGCTCATCGTGGATTACAGGAGACTGCAGAGAGGAGGCCACACCTCCATTCACATCGAAGGAGCAGAGGTGGAGAGACTCAGCTGCTTCAGATTCCTGGGCATCAACATCAGCGAGGATCTGAGCTGGTCACACCATGTTGGTGTGATCACAAAAGCAGCAAGGCAGCAGCTCTTCTGCCTACGGCGCCTGAGAAGATTCGGCATGAACCAGAGAATACTTACAAACTTCTACAGATCCACCATTGAAAGTATTCTGACTGGCTGCATCACCACCTGCTACAGCAGCTGTAATGCTCTGGATCGCAAAGCTCTGCAGAGGGTGGTGAGATCAGCACAGCGCATCACCAGGACTGAACTGCCAGCCATGCAGGATCTCTACAGACAGCACTGCAGATCCCCTCTGATCCCAGCCACCCAGCCACAGACTTTTCACACTCCTGCCGTCCGGAAGGCGATACAGAAGCATTCAGACCCGCACTACCGGACACAGAGACAATTTTTTTACCCACAAGCCATCAGACTTTTGAACTGCTGACATTCTATACACACCATTAAACACTCACTACAACTACTGGACTCTACACACTGTCACTTTAAACAACTTTAAATTCTCACTGCGCAAGTTTTTTTTTTGCACAACTGTAAATATGAAACTGTGAATACCAAACAATTGTCTCAAATTCTCTTAATATTAATACTTTAGTGTTTTTGTGATGGCCAAACCCACAGTAGCCACACTCTAAAGTCGGTAACTCTTGTATTTTCAATCCTTTGTTAGAACACAATAACTAGTGACGTGTCCTGTGTGTCGAAGCTCCGAAGCATGTGTCAGGTAATCTCGGGGGAGTTTTTGTGAAGTGCGTATCGAGGCTCGCACTTCACAAAAAAGGCTTCGAGGCCTCGCGGGCAACCCGTACCACGTGACTGATTCAGGAACTGGCTCGCCGGTTCGCGCCAGATTCGAAATAAAATGGGCAGCAAAACACAGCTGATTTCCCATCACACTGTGTTGTGGAATTGGATTACGTACGTGCTACATAGTTACTTGAGCTTTTGTTCTTCAATGGAACCAGCAAGGAAGAGATTTTTTTTAATATTTCATCTCTCCTACTAAAGTATGCACACAGTAATAAATATCACAAAAGATAAGTACCATAATATAAATAAACAACACTACATATCCTATAATCTGATTTCTGTCTTTTAGTTTATTAAAAAGTGAAGCGCCACACAGTTTGTGTGATTATCCAGATGTACATAAACATGATTACACAGTCACACAATCATACCAAAACTCTGTCCTGATAGTTTCCACTTTCTCTTTTGTATCAGACATAAGGAGACAATATTCAGGATAAATAACCATGAAAACAATTCATTTATTCAGTTTAGTGGTTTACACATCACATCATTATAGTCAAAGAGACTGTTTCACTTGAATTGTCCACTTGATGGCAGAGTAGAGCAAATGAATCATCATAATGCTTTAAACCAGGGGTCGGCAACCCTAGGCACGCGTCCCACAGTTGGCACGCTGTCAGGAGAAAATTGTGTATGTGATCAGATACATGAAATGTATTCTTTTATTTATCACTAAGCAAATGTCTAAGTGACTTTTGACATGTACTTTTTCTGTGATAAACAACTTACAGCTTCCTCTATCTGTTATAGAACATACAGATTTAGAAAAGGGGAACCTCAGCTCTGAGTTCTTAGAATAACTTAGAATAACTCTGTTATTCTTACACACACACACATACACACACACACAGACAATCTTGTATAAATAAAGAACGCAGACAGTGATGAGACGCAGGTGGTGTGTCCATGGCTGCCCTCGCGAGAGAAAGAAATCTGCAGTGTTTGTGTTTTCTAACTCAGGTGTCTCAGCTGAAGAACGGCAGGGTGATTTAAAGAAATCCCCTGTCACACGCGAAGGGTTAACTGATGGCACGACCATAGCTGGACTGGCCATCGGACATACTGGGCATTTGCTCGGTGGCCCGGTGACTTTTTTTTTCTTTGTAACGGTATAAACAATGAAAGGTGGTGGATTGTCCAGATGCTGGTTGGTGTGTAAAAATAACTCAGTTGTTTGGTGATGACTATGGCGGTGCTTCCTCAGATTCGGTAACATTAGCAAGTGGTGGAGGCCAGCAGGTGGATGAGAGAAAGGGGAGGCAGGAGGAGAGCCCCGAGGCAGACGCAGGTCCGAGTGTCAGGTGAACTGAACTTCAAGTAAGAAGTTATGACCTGCAGTCTCTGGGTCAGATATAAACCAAGTTTAGGTGGAGTTTATTTTCGCTGTGCTGATTTTTTCCGTCAGTTACAATAACTCTTACTGCGTGCTAGCTAGCATGACGGAGTTTCTATACAGCTGGGTGGGTGCTATGATGTTACTGATGTTGAACTTTATTTAATTTAAAGGTTAGTTAGTAGAGTTGCCAACCGTCCTGTAAAAAGACAGAATCGTCCGCATTCAGAGAAAATATTACGCGTTTCGTGTTGAGCTGAGAAGGAACACAGTTTGTCCCGTACTTCAGATAGGATGGAAAAAGACACAAAGCTGGATTTATTCTGTCGTTACGCTGCACAGCTGCCTCTTCTTCTCTCATTCTCTCCTCTCCTGTTGCTACTTCAATCATCAAACTGATCAATGATCAGCTTTTCTCTCTTGTTTGTTTATCGCCCAATTTTATCTGCCCAACTGGGCAGGGATAGCTCAGTAGGTAGAGTGGTGGCCCCATGATCGGAAAGTCGGGGGTTCGCCTCCACTAAACGGCTACCCTGAGGTACTACACACTTATATATATTTTCACGTAAAGCTGATGAGCACGAGCAAACGAATTTCATTACAGGTAAATGTGGCTATACTGTTTATCTGTGCATGACAGTAACAATGTGATTGGCCAGGAAGTGTAGTCTAAAGAAACACATTAGAGTTTCACTATCACTATAGGGTCTGTGTTCTCCACTTGCTGTTGCCTGAAGAAAAAACCAAGAGGGTTTGTTGTGTGTTTGTTTGCACTGGCTCAACAGGATTTCAATCAGAAGAGACACGTAAAAACTCAAGTTGAATCATATCTGCTTTTTTCACTTCAGTTCAGCTGTTTCCCCTAATGGAGTGTTATAGGCACAAAAAGAAAAAAAAGAAAGTTTAATTGAAAAGTTTGAGGTTAACCTCAAAAACTAGTGTTTTGAGAATAAAGTCAAAAACAAGAAAAACTGTCACAGCTGTTACACCCTCTACGAAATGCCTTGTGCCGATGAGTTACTGAAAATTACTTCAGAATGAGTTTTAATATCAGTAAAATTATTTCTTTTTTTTCTGATGATGAGTGTACTTTTTATCATGTTGCCTCATATGATGCCCTAATACTCTTTGTTACACTGACTCCTCTTCTGTGAGCTGATCCAGATTTAAGCAAAACAACAACAAAAAGAAAAGAAACCAGTTTGAAGAATAAACAAAAACATATCTGATCATTGTGCACAGTCAGCCCTGACAATCAGAGTGAAACTCTTCAGTCACAAGATGCTTTTTGATGAAGGGATGATGTGTGAAGACGAGTTTACTGTCTTCACACATCAGCTTATTTAAGATGACTAAATTAGGGCAAGTTTTTCATTCTGAGTAAAGAGAACTATTCAGACACTCCTCCTGTGATAAAGCACTGAGGGTTTATTAAATATAATGAAAGAACATGTTAGAAACACATAAATAAATGTCTGTCCTGCTTATAAGAGGAGTCTATCTGACCCCTGATCTATGAAACTTGTTGATTTGCCTTCTCCTTCTCCTTTTTTTCCCATGCTATTACAGCTTCATTTACATCTTTTTGACTTTTTGCTCTGAGCTTATGTTGAATCCTGAACTAATAAGTAAATACTAAGAGCGCCGAGGAGCGAGTACAGTATGTATCCAGATTTGAAATTCAAATGAGAGGAGGTTTTATTCAGAGAGATCTGCCACTGATTTGATTAACTTCACCTTTAGGAATTATTTCTTTCCTGAACCTGCTTAAAGTATCATAAGGAGTAATTTCATCGCATTAAACAAATCAAGAAAATCTAGTTCACAAATCTTCCTCCTCTGAGGTCACTGGGTCATTTCCCCCGACTTTACAAAGAAACATCATGGAGGAAGTAAAATAAGAGGCTTTTTTACTGCTCTGACTGAGCTGCTTAATAATGTGATGCTGGATGTTGTAAATGTGTGGTCAAACTACAAAATCCTCAAGATGAACTACAAAAACATCATCTTAGATACTTAAAAACCTGCTAATGTTTTGTTTTATGCACAAAAGCACTACTTTACCAACTTGGATTTTATTTTAAAGGCTTGTTTATTTCTGATGAATCATATTTACATCATAGTTTACACATGTTGTTGTTTTTTTAACTTACCCTGCTGTGTAATAGGTCATACTGACTGCCACGCACATATTTCCACTTCACATCAGAAACTAGTTTGAGTAAAAAAAGCAGGCCCATTGAGTGTAGAAAACGATTAAACAGTCATTGGACTGCACCATCTTACTCTAACTCCTCCCAGTCCAGTCAAACTAGACTTTTTTATCAGTAAGGGTTTCCCTGGTAATTTTGCAGGATACGCATAATTCAAGCACTCCTTTACATTTTTAGATTTGGTTATATTTGGAGTATACTGAAGACCTGTAAAATGGAACAAGTGCACCACCTGTGTCCCACCACGGATGATGGAGGAGGGTTAATTTTGCGATACGCTGACTATATTCAGTGTCACTTTTTATATTTTCTGTTTTCCTGCTCTAGATCACAGGGCTACCTTTAAGACACGTGAAGCAAAATCTGATTAAAAGGTAAACAAGGAAGCTTTGAACATATTCTGCCCCACATGGCTCGAGACATTACTCATTTCTGAAGTCAGACCCACCCCTTCTCGCATCCTTTACTCTCACCACTCACAGTTGGCTTTTTATACGATGCTCGTGTGTCGCTATAATAATCTGGCAGTGGGTACTCGAGCTGTCCACAGCAAGGAATAATCTCTGGTTTAACAGCCATGCTCAGAAAGGGCTTTGATGTTTTGTTGAGGCAGAGAAAGAATGACCATGAATATCATTAAACTGCTCTGGACTCTATTGCTTTCCCATCTGCTGCTGGTTTCTGGCCATGAAGGTAAGCTGTGAAAATATTCACATGTTTGCATATGTGATACATTCAGTGTTCCACTTTAACAGTTATAATGTTACCTGGGGATAACTGTATGGATATCAACACACATACAGCAATTATTTACATCTGTATGTTTTATAGACAACATTATGTATGTAAATAGTGTATATATATATATATATATATATATACATATACATATATATATATGTAGGGTTACTTTTGCACATGCTGTCCACAGCAAGGAATAATCTCTGGTAGTGACGGGCAGCTGAACCATTCAACTCAAAATAGAAGATGATAAATGCACATCGGCCCTCTCGATGGGAAATTTGAGTATTAAAAAAATAACAAGATGGAGCAGTCGACCGAGATAAAGTATTATGCACATTGTGCAAGAAGGAATTTTCTTGCACAATGTGGATTGCAACAAACTGTAGACCTATTAATATGGTTGACAACACACGCTTTACATAGCTTTCGTTCCTCTTTTCAAGGACTTGAATTGTCTCCCCAAGAGTGACAGAGAGAGAGTGGATAAATGTTTACAGAGCTTTTTGTTAACATGAATGTTCAAGATGTTCAATAAACATGTTAAGTGCGTATATCTTCCCTTTTTTCTTGAGTCTATTTATCATCATCTATCTCATGCAAAATGAAATGCGATTAATATAGAATAAAAATGAATGATATTTAATCATTGTTAATCAAAATTAATCCACAGCAACCCTGTGATGAATCTGATAAAAAACTGTAATTGTTTGACAGCACTAATAGATCTTATATATTAGTGTATACTTACCTGTTAGTGTATAGGTTGTTTAAAAAATTGTATTTCACAGCAGAGAACCTGTGCTAAAAGATTGAAGAAAACTCTTCAAATTTTCTTTGAATGTAAGCATACATTCTTTTTGTGTTTATTCTCCATTTACTTCATTGTATTGCATTAATGTCAGTTATAAGCTTAGTAAAATGTTGAAAAATGTAATTGCAACCAGGCTGTTGATCAAGTAATTGCAATTGATAATAATTAATTAATTATTTATTAATTAATCATTAATAATGATTAATTACAGAAAATTATGTGATTGATTTCTTTTTTTAAACCATCGTCAGCTCTAATACACACACACACACACACACACACACACACACACACATATATATATATACATATATATATATATGTATACACACACACATATATATATATATACATACATATATATATATATATATATATATATATATATATATATATATATATATGATTCAGCATCCAGTGTGGGAAGCGCTTCCTCTGATTTAGCAGAGTCATGTGGTCTCTATCTGTAGTACAATCCTGCTGATCAGTTGATCAGTGCTGTTGAAATTAATAATGGCATGGTGACTTTTTTAACCTCTCTTCTCCTGTTTTTTTTTTTTTTTTTTTTTTTGCCTCTTTCAGACCATAAAATGATCACAGCTTCGTCTGGACAGAAAACCGTCACTCTGACATGTCGAGCTCCAGACAACAAAAACATAGTTGTGAAGTGGACCAGAGCTGACATGAAATCAGAGTATGTGCTTTTGTACCGAGATGAAGTGTTTGTGCCAGATGATCAACATCCATCTTTTAAGAACCGGGTGGATCTGCAGGACAGACAGATGAAGGATGGAGACGTGTCTCTGATTCTGAAGAATGTAACGACTGCTGATAATGGAACATACGAGTGTTATGTCGTCCAGAATCGGAGAGGCAGTTTGAAGCTTATCAACATTGTCAGCCTGAGTGTTGATCCTCCAGGTGAGTGAGTAGAGTTGAGTGTGTGTGTGATCATGTGTGGGGTGTCATCTTGCTATGCAGATGACACCCAGCTCTATCTATCCATGAAGCCAGATAACACACACCAATTAGTTAAACTGTCTTAAAGACATAAAGACCTGGATGGCCGCTAACTTTCTGCTTCTTAATTCAGATAAAACTGACGTTATTTTATTTGGCCCTGAAAATCTTAGAAATATGGTATCTAAGCAGATCCTTACCCTGGATAGCATTACCTTGGCCTCCAGTAATGCTGTGAGGAACCTTGGAGTCATTTTTGACCAGGACATGTCCTTCAACGCACATATTAAACAAATATGTAAGACTGCTTTCTTCCATTTTCGCAACATCTCTAAAGTTAGAAATATCCTGTCTCAGAGTGACGCTGAAAAACTAGTTCATGCATTTATTACTTCTAGGTTGGACTGTATTAGGCTACCATGTGTCATTGTGAAACAAGTTTGGTTGGTGGTGTGCCACAGGATATTTTTAATCTATAAAATGTGCAGTGACTCGAAAAAGGTTGGAAAACACTGTTCTATGGAACCAGCTTCCAGTTTGGATTCGGGAGACAGACACTATCTCTACTTTTAAGATCAGGCTTAAAACTTTCCTTTTTGCTAAAGCATATAGTTAAGGCTGGACCAGGTGACCCTGAATCCTCCCTTAGTTATGCTGCATTAGACGTAGGCTGCCGGGGATTCTCATGATGCATTGAGTTTTTCCTTTCCAGTCAATTTATCACTCAACAATGTATTAATAGATCTCTCTGCTGAATCGTACTTGTTATTAACAGAGTTGGGAAGGTTACTTTTAAAATGTATTCCACTACAGATTACAGAATACATGCCCCAAAATGTATTTTGTAACGTATTCCGTTACGTTACTCAATGAGAGTAACATGTTCTGAATACTTTGGATTACTTAATATATTAGAATGCTTTTTACAATTACATGGATGTGATGTGTGATTTATTACTGTTACTGAAGGGTACTCATCATACCAATACCAACTAGATTTTTAAATCTTAATATAAAATGAGTAACAGTAGGGTGGACATTAGGTAAGGCTGCACTTTTTGCAGCGATCTCGTATAGAAAACTATTCCGTGCGTATATAAAACAGGTCTGCGGCTCCAAACCATAGTAAAGGGACCTCTGGCTAATACGGTGGGTTTCGTGTCGGGCTCTTAGCCGAAAACTAGCTTTACTTTGTTGTCTGGGTCAACTTTGCTAGCGAGAGACAGAGAGAGGCGTTGAAAGGCTGCTCCAACGGAACTTATTGTTTCGGAGGAAAACACAAACACAGTGTACAGTTGAGTCTTAATAGCTTACTTACAGCTGGGCTCGTCAGGCACTCTTCTTGGCTGCGGTGGTTATTATTATATTTACATGCTTCCAGCTCCCGTTTCTGGTCAGTGACAACTCGTACTTTTCCACTTTTTGTCTCCCTACTTCGCGCTCACAGACACATAATAGGTATGGCAGTCCATTCTCCCTGCAGCACGGACTACACCGCCCATCAGGCTACAGTCTTTGGGGCGATGCCTGTAACACTCTGCCTATTGCTTTCATATTAAATAATTTTTTGAATATTTTTTTAAAATATTTTTTCACGTCATTATGCTCGCTGCTATTGGAGGTGACATGGGCCGCCAGATTGAGACACAGAGCCTCTTAATGCATGTGGAAACAAAAAATGGAGAAGGCATAGCCTAACATATGAAGCAGGAAAATACCGCCGTGTAATCCATTTATTTCAACAAAGTAAATATATTCTGAATACCACCTTTTAAAACTGTAACTGTGACGGAATACAGTTACTCATATTTGTATTTTAAATATGTAATGGCAGTACTCAGTTACTCCCCAACACTGGTTATTAATCTCTGTCTCTCTTCCACAGCATGTCTTTATCCTGTTTTCCTTCTCTCACCCCAACTGGTCGCAGCAGATGGCCCCGCCCCTCCCTGAGCCTGGTTCTGCCGGAGGTTTCTTCCTGTTAAAAGGGAGTTTTTCCTTCCCACTGTCGCCACAGTGCTTGCTCAAAGGGGGTCATATGATTGTTGAGTTTTTCTCTGAATGTATGTATTATGTATTATTGTAGGGTCTACCTTACAATATGAAGCACCTTGATGCGACTGTTGTTGAGTTGGCGCTATATATATATATAAAATTTAATCAAATTGATCAGAGGTGAAGCTGCTTCCTGGTTGTTGATGTTTGTTTCTAAAGATGTTATTGATGAGACTTTGTAGAAAGCAGCTAGTCTGAGTTAGGGGTGGGTTTCAATAATCAATTTTCCGATTAAAATCGATTTTAGCTTTAATAATGCGATATCGATTCATTAACATCCTGAATCAATTTTTAAATATAAATGTATTTTGCCAGAAACGCCAGAATCTCAGGTTAATGCTCACAAAACAATTTCAAAAACCACCAAACAGCTAAAACAGTGAATAAGAGCAGGTAAACTGATTCCGCACAAAGACGTAAACACAGAACGTGCACGCATCCAACACATTACGCATCAGAATCAATGAGATGTCGGCTTTCTCACCCGATGACACGTACGCAGACACGCCATTTTTGGTTTTTGGTTTTTTTTCGTGCGCTAGATTCTGATGCTGCAGGTTTCATCAATCTTCATTCAAAATTGACTGAACCAGCAGTAGACAAGAAGATTCAAATTAAGCTTCACATAAACATCTCATGAATTCCCTCTTGCTTTTGCTGTTTTGTTTCCACCGCGATAAAATTACACTTCATGCACAGCTCTCTCTCTCTCAGTGTACTTCAAGAACAGTTTCCCATCTCAAATCTCTGTTTTCTGCATTATTCGCTTGCTTATTGCGCATCAGTCTACTGTTGTTTAAAGTGCTGTCTGTGGCTGTTTTTGTTTGTTTGTTTGTTTTTTGTTGTGTTTTGTTTAAAAAATGACCTCCGACAAGAAAGCCTAATTTCTGCTGGTTAATGCTTCACGATTTAAGATTCTTTATTTGTCACGTGCACAGTTATACGAATACAACACGCAGTGAAATGTGTAGGGAGGGGGGGCACAGCCCTGCAGCAGCGTTCTCCTACGGATCACTCTCTGAAGAGCTTTTTGGTCCTTACCATGGTTTTCTTCAGTTTTTGTTCTACTGCAGAATATTTTAAAGTTATCTGCTATAATAAGCCAGAGCAGGAAAATCTCCTTTTTCTTTTCTGTGTTTTATCCTCAGTTACTTAAAGGCATCTGCTGTGATGCTTACACCTCTGATCAAGTCTCACAAGTGTCAGTACTAATAAATGATCAGAATTATAATATTTCTGACTGTCTTCCCCGATTCAAATCGAATCGAAATTGTGGATCAAATGAAATTGGGGTCTTGTGAATAGCAATTGAATCACAATACCCAGCCTAGTCTGAGTGATGTGATCAGCTGACATCCACACCTGTTTCTTACCCGCAGATCAAGCTGGAGGGCACACAGAGGTTGGAGAGAAGAAGGATGGAGTCAGTAGAGGACGTCTTGGACTGATAGCTGGTGTGATAGTTTTTGGTGTGATGGCTGCTTTGGTGATCTTTATAACACTAAAAACCAGTCTGAAACAAAACTCTTTGCAGTGTTTTTACTGACTACAGACAAATCAGAGTTTCCGTAGTGTCATTCTGTACAGACATGTCTCAGTGTTCCTCTAAACTCTGCTGTAAACATGAATAAACTGGACAGAAACACAGGTTTTACTCCTTTGTTGCAAAGTGTTTTGTAAAAATAAAATCGCAATGTCTGCCTTTGTGAGTGTGTGGATGTGAACCTATCTGAGAAATTATGTTCAACCGTTACCTCTTAGTACATTAAGAGTGAGAAAAACTATCAAAATATCAACCTGACCTACAGAGACAGAGACAGAGAATGAGAATTTTCCCTTATTGTTTCTTACATACACAGGATTAAAATCTTACTACTTTTAGATTTTGTTTTAGTAAAGAGGAAGCTCACGAATGTGGTTTCAACAGAGTGAGTGAAGTGTGGCAGAGTTTCAAGTTTCAAACCACAAACTGTCACTTGATAGCACCAGCAAGATTACAGGAAGAGACCAGGCTGAGATGTTTCATCTTTCTTTAAAGTAACAAAATATCAAGATAAAAAATTTACCTTATCTGCCAGCCGGTACAAACACACTTTTTTACATCTCAGTGAGGCCAATGAAGTGACATAATGCTTTCCCTAGCCCCTTACCCTAACCGTAATCATCAGCAATGAATGCCTAACCGTAACAATAACCTAATTATAACCCTAACCCTTAAAATAAAAACGAAAATTTGTGCCCACACTAAAAAGACAAATCAGTCAGCGGTACAGGGCCTGTTGTAATCAGTGCTCTGTGGTGGTCCTTTATACTGATTTGACTTGCACTCATATTTTTAGCCATAGTAGCTGTAAAGATGGTACTCACATGACTTATGCTACTTTGACAGCTGCAGGTGGTCCTCCCCCCTTTGGACAGGAACAAAATAAACATTTTAAACTTACAACATGATTAGAAGTCATTTCATGATATTGAACAGACCAGAATATCAGACAATCTGCATGCTGAAAGTAGTTTATAAATTCTCTCCTCTGACTTCAGCTAAACACTTTTCTCAGTTAAATACTTTTCAGCGTATCAATCTGTTTGATAGTGGTCTCTTTATGTGATGTGAAGTGATGTTGGATGTTGCTGAAACATCTACAAACTGTCTGAAGGTGCACCACGAAAGGCTCCTCTTAGATACTTCACCCAATGAGTTCTTACAATGTTGTTTTCTGCAGCTCATATAAACTTTTCCATTTTTTAAGCAAAATTTTTTTTACAGAAATTACAAAACTAAACACTCATGTTTTCTCTTCATGCTAATCCACCTTGATATCTGCTGCAATATAACACGTCTGGACTTCTTGAAGTTTCTTGAAGGCGTTTCACCTTGCTTCTTTTCAAGCTCCGTAGACTATGATGATCTGGATGACTGAGAACTTTCAGACAAATATAAGAACACCAGAGCTGAGAACAGATGGAGTTACACTGTTATACTCTCCACTTTAACCATTTTATCTCATTTAGCTCATGAGCTTTGTTAAACTCACACCAGAAACTGCTTCACAGAGAAAGACATTATAATATGAAGGAGATCTGAAAGTGACACTTCTGAGTTTCTGAGTTTCACAGACTGTGGAATGTTTGAAACTTTCCAGAATATTAACAGGTTCTGCTATAATATCCAGAATGGATGCATGCAGAGTTGATTTTGCATTAGATCTCTGATTATGTCACTTAAAAACCATCCATCCATCCATCTTCTTCCGCTTTATCCAGGGCTGGGTCGTGGGGGCAGCAGCCTAAGCAGAGAAGCCCAGACCTCCCTCTCCCCAGCCACCTCCTCCAGCTTATCCGGGGGAACACCAAGGTGTTGCCAGGCAGTTTAAAACCTTCTCAGGATCTTAATCTGTGGTTGATTTCCACCTCATGTGGTTGCAAAGTACTGGGCGAGTTACAAACTTGTACGAGTCATGTCAGTTCAGTGCCACATAAAAAACAAACAGTCGCACAGTAACACAGACCTACAGTGTGTTTCAGATAAACAGCTTCCTTGATCACATCAGCAGATTCTTTTTTCCTTGTGTCACTGCTTTGTTTGCTCCAATGTGTGATCAGTAACATTATTCTGTAGTTGGATGACTAGAGATGTGGACACTGCGTCTACAGCTGGGGGAATATGTTTGTGTCACCAACACTAGTGAGAGCTGACTAAATTCTTGCATTGTTTTTTCAGTGCTTTTTTGCATAAACAGTGGGAATCTCCCGAACATCTGTGAACACCTTTAAAATGTGAGCAGAAAAAGACCTTAAAGTGAGGAGTGATGGTGGAGGTTTGGCTATGATCAAGAAGTGATCATGAGGAGAACAGTCACCGGTGATAATAGGCATACATCAGATTTATCTGAGTCAATAATTAATATTCTGGGCACTGTGTGAGCTCAGAGGGTGGGCTGTGTGCTGTTTTGTGCAGATTCAGTTGGGTTACTCTGAGAAGACACACCGGCCGAGCAGTGAAGGCACAGATCAAAAGCTGTTAAGCAGGGTTTTTTTTTGTTTAGTTTAGTTTTTTAATATATTCCTGTTGTTGCACAGTTCTTCTTTTAAATTCTCTTTTTTTCACAGCAGTGGATTTCATTTGTTGGACCAAAGTAGGAAAAAGAATGAAACAAAAGAACAAACGAAAAACAACCAGGCATGACTAACTTTAAGATAACAATCCAAAACAAAATCTAACAGATGTGAGAAGCTGAGCTACGCTCCATTTCAGTTTACACACAGAAGCAGGAAATAACAATTAATCATGAATTAAATACAAAACACACTAACAGGAGCAATTCAGTTCAATTCAACTTTATTTGTATATCATCAAATCACAACAGCCTTTGCCTCAAGGTGCTTTATAATATTTTGTAATGTAAATATCTTACAATAATACAGAGAAAACCCCAACAATCAAACAACCCCTTGGCGACAGTGGGAAGGAAAAACTCCTTTTTAACAGGAAGAAACTTCCAGCAGAACCAGGCTCAGGGAGGGGCGGGGCCATCTGCTGCGACCAGTTGGAGATGAGGTGATGAAGATGTGATAAAAGACACACTGTAGATGAGGTGATCAGTGTATCTTTCAAAGACAACGGAAATAAGTTAACAGAGAAAATAATATCTAAGAGAACCTGCTCTGTAAATGAAATCAACACATATTTTTTTTAAAAATCAGACAAACTTCTCCTCCTTCCTACTACACTTGGCACCTTCCTCCATGAAACTGAACTGGATTGTTTTGGCAGTTCCTTGAATGAGGTCCAGTGCAGTTTGGAGGAGAGGTGACAAACAAATTACTCAAATATACATTTTAAAATTAGCATTTTCATCAGACCCTTTGGACTCAGAGTTGGCAGCACAACACTGACACAAAATAAAAAAAAAACACTGGTTGGTGCTAATATAAAATAAATATCATTAAAAAAAGTTAACTAAAGTCAGAAAGAGTCATTTGATGCCAGTGTTACATTAACTTCAGTTATTATGTACAAAATAAATCATCAGCTTAATAATGTAAAGCTTTGTTCACTGTATAAAAAACACTTCACAGATGAAAGTCAGCTTACAGATTTAAAGCTTAAAATGAATCCTGCCTTTAGCACTAAACACATGGTGTAAACACAGTCAGCCCAGTCTCTTAGGAAATATGAAACAGTCACAAAACAGTGTTTGTGTTCAGTGACACAAATGTTCACTTCATTACAGCCAGCATGACTTTATAATCATGTATTCCATGAGTGTAGCACATCTTTTTGTCAAACTCTTTAGTGAGAATAAAGACTCTTTTTTTTAAAAAAAACTCTGACTTTGAGAACTGGCATTTCCATCCAACCCCAACCCAGCAGTTTCAGCCCCTCCAACGTCAGGATGTGGACTTTCTACTCTTTAAAAGGGGAAAATATTAATTTAGTGTTCAGGGACATGAACCACAATTAGAAGTTGTGACTGTTTCATAAAGTGCTGTGAGACTGTTTGGACTGTTTGAGGTAACGTGTTTGATCAATGAACACACCAGTCGTGTCAAAAAGCTTGTAACGCTCTGAGTTTAGGAAAGAGAAATGCCACATTCAGCACCATGAAATCTGTTGATCTGATTTAATTTTTTTACGCAGCATAGGAACAAACAGGAAACAATTTCTTGTTTTGGCTCTTAATTTGGTTCATAACCAGAAACCTCATTATCAGCAACTCAAAGCTCCAACATTTTTAGAGTCCATGGCAGTGGATGATGCTGTAATTATACTCTGGTTTTGTGCTTGTTTCAGCCACCTGTTGGTCAGCTTTTCAAATTCTAGAAATGTTTTATGGTAACGATATGAAGTAACATTTATTTCTGTACGTTGTCAGATAATGTCTTGACCCATGCCGAGTGAAAATAGCAAGCTTGGAATGGCAGAATTTCAAACTCGCTGCAGTTCAACAGGAGGCTGGTAGGAATCCTGTCTCTGAAGTATTAAGTTTTTCACAAAAAAGATCACAAAACCAGCAGCAGCAATAAGAACCAAAGCAGAAAGTGACAGACCAACAATGAGTCCAACAGATCCTGCCTCCTTCCTTTCACCCTCTGTGTGTGTCTGACCTGCAGGTGAGAAACAGGTGTGAGGTGTCAGCTGTCAGGTAGGTGATGAGTGAAGAACAGAACAGAATCCATTTCCTCTTCAAACTGCTGTCAGACATTATCTACTGCACTCTGATCACATCACTCAGACCAGCTGCTTTCTACAAAGTCTGGAATATTATTGGATGTATTTTAACTTCCATCCTTTTGAAAGTTTAAGTTGAGTCTGGTGTCTGGTACAAAGAAAGATTCCCAGCTTCCTTCTCACAGTGAGGCTTATTAAAGCCTGGTACTGCATCAGTATTCTGTAATATCAGATATACATGAATCAAAGATATCAGTAAATGGAAAAAGATGGATGGTTGGACCCTTAGGTCTGACTTAACCCACCAAAATCTGCTTCATCCAGAGACAAACAGGTAAAGAGGACATGCTTGAGGCTTCAGACTCACCTGTGGGAACAACCTTCAGGCTGGTTTCACTGATGATCTCAGGGATCACTCTCTTGTCGCGTCCTGAGCCACTCTGATATGAGATGTGGCACTCATATGTCCCAGTGTCATTAACGGTGGTGTTGTGCAGAATGATGGACATATTTCCACCTTTCAATTGTGGATCTCCCAGCTCCACTCGACCTTGGAACGAGGGATGCTGGAAAGTGTTGTAAGGACGATCTTCCCGGTAGAAGAAGACATAATAAACTGAATTCATGCCCCTCTTGTTCCACGCTAACACTGTGATAGTCCCTTCAGTGAGACCCTGGCAGTCAAGAGTTGCATCAGCTCCAGCCTCCACTTGAACCTCATCTTGGCCTGAAGGAAGGAGGAAAACACAATTCAGAGGAAGCATGAAGAATGTTAGTATTGCGTGAGGCCCTAGTTAGTTAAGTTATTTATTCACCAGGATATAGTTATGTATATTACTTTGTTAGAGTTATCCGATACTATGTCTTGCACTATCCTACTGTATATTACTGTACACTATTCTTATTGTATATATTGTATATCTTATTTCTTATTCATCTGTTCCTATGTCTCTCCTGCTGCTTTGAGCATGTACATGACAAAAGAATGTCCCTCGGGATAAATAAAGTTGTTCTTATTCTTTAAAAAATACTTGTATGCCACTAACAATCCAGTTTCTTTGGACATTAACGATTTGGTGTGATCAAGTATCAAAACCTGTGGACATGCAAACATAACCGGAGCTGTGTCTTAGAATACAAATATCTTTATCGAACACAAGAAATACATTTATTTATCTATGTTTATTGCAATAAAGGAAATAACACAACACATAAATGCACGTATCTTTGATTTTTGGATCAACTAATTTGGCCATTAAATGGCTGTAAACAGATAGCTACACAACATTACATGAATTTAGCATTAGAATCACACACACACTGTAATGCATGTGTGTGTTCATTTTGTAGCAGTTGTTTGACTTGGAGCAAATAGTTTATTAAGTTATTATTGAACTTTATTCTCAAAAAAAGTATTTTGAGTTTAATCTCAGAATGAATATATATATATATATATATATATATTTCTTAATGTGGTCCTGGTACTCCACAGTACAGTTTGCAGTGATTTCATTTGTTGCCTTTGCTCTCTCGCTGCCTGCCTACATCACATTCAGCAAAATTGTACAATTGGACCCTGATGAAAAAGAGGTCTTCAATGGCCAGTTCAATGGCAGACAGAAATGTGAATGGGGCACATGGTGACAGTGGAGGAGGGAAATGGGTGAGGGTTGGGTGGAGTGGTGTGGATAACTGTTTTTTGTCATGTAATTGGATTGCACTTTGTCAGGTCTGTACCCTAACACCTGACCAACTTGGGTGTCCCACCTGAAGGCTAAACTTCTGGTGTTCTAGCTTTTAGGGTCACTGAGGCATGCAAACCCCCTGACCATGTTAAAAACAAAACAACAAAAAATTAAATAAAATATTGCTCATCAGATTCCAACAACTAAAAACATGACATTTGCCGTCATTGGAAGGCCTATATCAAATATATTCAGGCCCAACAATAACACTTCTTATATTAACGAAACACTTTCACATGGGTTCTTTATAATTTTGATTCCAGCTTGAAGGCGGTGGCAAGATGCGGCAAAACCCGCTGTGCATCCACTATAGACACAACAGTCCGTGCTGAGCATTACTTCTCCACAAAGTTTCAAAACAAAGTCCCGCAATTAAAGGAAAACTTTAAAAAAATGTTTCTAACAAATACAATGAAGAACATTAAAATAATTCACTGTCAGGTACAGTCGCTATGATTTTGACGACAGAGATTAGCTGCAGAATTTTGCTCTGACTGCTTATCGAGAAACCTGACACCGCGTCATTTGCATAACAGTGAATGGCTGCATAGCTGGGGGAGGGTGAGTAGGGGTTCTATGCCTAGTGGTGTGTGAGCGAACGAGACGTGAAACCTGTCACCTCATTTGTGCCTTTCCAGTGAATTTTTCACCTACTGTAGTAAACCCTGTTTGGGGGGTAATCTGTTACTTTCTTTCTCGAATTCTAAAAGTTGACTTAACTTAACTTAAGGAGGCAGGACATTTGTCTAAGGGGCCAACGCCTCTTGCCCCAGCATATAGCCAGGCCCTATGGGCTCAAATTGTGGTCATAAATATTTTGTACCTGTAAATGAAATACGTATTTATAAAAACTGAACTGTTTATGATGGTTGGTGTTGATACCTTGTAGAGCTGTAGCATTCAGTTCCCCAGTTGGCACTTTGAATATTAAGGGTAAACCAAACCCAGGTTCATACATTAATTCCATAATTTGTTGGGAGGTTGGGATATGTTCAAAAGCTAGATTTCTCCATTCTGTCACACACACACACACACACACACACACACACACACACACAGCTACATAAATAGTTCTAAGTGCATTCATGTGCTGAATTAAAAAAATTACATGTTAAGATTTTGTCAGTACGCTTATTTCATTGTGTTACATTTCACCCCAGGATATGTTGCAACTAATGGGGTTAATTGTAACAGTTTACTCTTTGTGTTACCATGCAATGAGTAATTGTGCTGCAGAGAAAATAGCTGTACTATAGCAGAGACATGTAAATACTTTGCATTGCATTTTGAATCCACTACCTTAGAAGAGCTCCAAGCTACAGACAAAAATGTCAAGAATGTTACGACTATCCCCGGTCCCCCCTACTTGTGTTTATTAAACACTGGTTGCTAGGGCAACAAGTTAGCGCGTGACATTTGATTATGCAAGTTGTGTTTCCGCTTTGTGTTCAATAAAGAGACAGGAGAAAACGATTTTCATAAACTCTTTCTCACATCACGGAGAAGTTTAATGACAACTTAAAACGGTCACTGTCCTCAGCGATCGCGTGTGTGCGTGTTTCAGAAAACATATAAGCCTCGGTTAAACGTCGAGAAACGCCGACACGTGACGGTTTTTAACATGTTTACTGGTGACTTTTACATATTTATTTTTGGTTCGTGTAAAGTGTGCTCTTTCTCACTCACCTGTCTGTGCAGGAATTACGGTTAAAAGTAGCACAACTCCCAGAGACTCCATCTGCGACCACAGAGTAGAGAGTTATACCCGGTTCACGTGAGGGCGGCGTTTAAAACAAACAAAACCCGTTACTGGGCCGCTCTGACGCACATGAGCCCCGCACCCTTTTAATGACGCTATTTATAGAGTCACTTATGAGCTCGTGTTTTAGAAAAGTCCCTTGTCTCAAACAAGGAAAAAAAGACAATCTTTACTTTTTAGTCCAAAGGTTGAGAGGTTGCTCAGCAGAAAGAAGAAACTGAACTTTATTTCGAGCCCGAGCAGCTGGATGTCAAATTCTGATGTTTGACTCGCAGTTTGTAACATTAAGCTGCCGTCGTCCTGAGAGCCTGTTTACAAGAGCAGTGTCAGTGACAAACGAAAGAGGGAGGGGTACGCGTTTGTCATGAGACCTGAATACCAGCTTGACTACACCTTCAGTTTGTGTGTAGTGGTTAGAGGGAGGATAAAGACGATTAATGGAACCTGTTTATAAGCAGCTGTAAAAACTCCATGTTTACCAAAGCATCCAGTCATGAATGGAAATGCACCATCTAAGGCAAAAATATATGGAATGAGCCCATTTGTAAGAGCCATATAAAATGTATATTGCATATTTTATGTTGTGGGGACGCCATCAACTGAGTGCTGTCGAAACTGAAACTGTTTATTATTATTATTATTATTATTGTTGTTGTTGTTGTTGTTGTTATTATTATTAACCATTATGTTTTTCATGTTAAACAAAACAGAAAAGAAAACATTTCTCTGAAAATGATCAGGCAAAGGCCTGGATTGAAAATGAGAGAAAAACAGACCATACTGAAAGAAAAAAGAATTACATAGCTCTTGAAAACCTGGAGGTTTGGATACTTTCATTTTCTGATGACAAAACTCGCTAAAGCAGAGAGAAGGTGTCGGGGGAGCAGCAAGAATGCCACCTGTAGCTCACTTCCTCTCAGTTTCTCAGCAAAACCACAGGAAGAAGCTGCTTTTTACTCCCAGTGTTTAAGAAAACTCTCAATCATTTGGGTTCTTTTGTTTTTAACCTTTAACGTATTCTCTAATCAAAATAGTTGCTTAGAGTTTTGCCTCAGATCTCAAAGTCTTCTGTTTGTCGCGTCAAACAGAAAACCCTTCTTTTTTTCAAGGCAACATGTCATCCTGTGACAGAGGAAGAGGAGGAAGGTTTGCTTTTGAGTGACTGTAAACTGTGGTGGTCTGATTTCCCCAAGAGGCTCGATGGAGAAAACACCTCTGCTAACGCTGCTCTGTAAGTACATCGCAATGATTATGTAGCTGTAAAAAAGCTCTCTGATGTGTCTCCATCACAAACACACATTTTCGTGCAGAAACAGAGGAGTTTTATATAGATTAGGCAGCACAGAGGAGGCCAAAGGAAAAAGGTTAAAGAGGAAATCTGAAAAAATCATAAATAAACTCAGTGCAGATGCACGATTTATAGGTTAATGTGCAGATGTGTGGCATGAAACACTGTTGCATAAGAGTGATGAAAATAAACATTTAGACTCTTTAGGAAAAGTAATAGATTGAAAATATACTTACAGTAGTTAAATGCAGTATTCATTATGCAGAACCACATCAATGATGTTAATGAGTCACACTTAATGACGTGTTAATGTGTATATCACTTTAATGTTGCAGCTGGAGATGATTTGAATGATTTAAATACAGTTTTATCAATATTACAGTTATGTGAAAAACTAAGTACACCCCATCATTCATTAGCTACTGAAGGTGGCTCTCCAAACCCTCTTTACTTTAGAGCTAATCATTTTCTGCATGACCTCATCAGTCTCTAACATCATTATGGAGGAATATCGGCCCATCTTCTTTACAGTGTCTTTTCACTTCTTTGACTTCTTCGAGTTTTGTAGGCATTCATTCATTTCACTCAGTGACTGCAAGGTGAGTTGGTATGAGGTGCAGACATAGCAAATCTCCAAAAGTTGAATCTGTTCATCTGGACGTAGCGTTTTGTGGGAGAAACGTTTCGTCACTCATCCAAGTGACTTCTTCAGTCTCAGCTGACTGCAGGTTTCCCCAAACCTTATAAACAGTACATTTGCATAATGACTGAAACTAGAACCACTGAAGGAACAATGGGCTGGGAGGTCAGTTCCTTCATCATGCAAATTCTCATGACCATTGATCAACAACCACTGATCTGTGCTGTCAACCACTGTGCTGTCATGATCTTTAATATCTAACATGCTAACTGAGGCCTGTAGAGTCTGACATGTAGCTCTTGGGTTTGTTGCAGTTTCTCTGAGCGCTGCAGGGTCTGACGTTGGTGTAAATTTGCTGGGACGTTCACTCCTGGGAAGATCATGATACTGTGTTAAACACCTGAATGCTCCGGCCCAACAAACTGCCAAAACATCAGTTTGTCTGTCAAATGCATTTGATTAGCAGCACCTGGCTGCTACCTTTGCTGTGTCCACACTGGAAATGATTCACATTCACAACATGGTATTCATAGATTGCAGAAGGTTCAAAGTTTCAAATCAATGCTACAGAATACAAAGGGAATATTTGCATCCAAAATAAATAATGGAGTAAAGCATTAATTAAACCCACCTGACAATGTTGTGGACAGCAAAGTTTTCTTTGTTGTCTTACATAAATGTAAACTAACCTGAAGATTTCTCATTTCTCTTTAGTTCTGATGCCACTGCTGAATCACACAACAAACCAAGGTCAGTAATTTGGCAGTAAGAGCTTCACTTAAATAACACTGATTTAGTTTTATGCCTGAGTAGTATTTGTCAAAGACTATTAGATTTTCATTCATTTTCAAAATGCTGCCTTCTTTAACCAGTTGCTGCTAAACTACTAACAAGAGACACATAAGTAATTACTCATCACCCAAATTTTGCTTATCTTCACTGGCCTCCAGTGGATTTCAGAATTCATTTTAATTATATACAAATATGAAAATGATCAGACCTGGTACAGACAATATTCCAGCAGTTGGTCTCAATCATGTGATCAGAGCCTTTTAATTGCATCACAACCTTAGTTTAAATCCAGAACAGACTGAACATTTATCTTTTAAAGAAATGCTGGAAAATGTTTTAGTTTTTTTTGGATTTTCTTGAAGATTTACCCCTAATGCTTGGCTCTGATTCACAAAATTGCTTGAAAAAATTAATGAATTGTCATAATCCTGGGTCTCTGACCCAGCATTTTCTGTTTACATTTCGAGTTTTTAAGTTATTCCTTTAATTATGTTGAGTAATTGGATTATCTTTTGGTTGCCTTTAGTTTAGTATTAGTTATGTTTCACTTAGGTCTTCTGTGTTAGTTTGCCACGTTTCTTGTCTTCTTGTCCATGTTTTGAAGTTGTATTGCCATGTCTGGGTCTCATGTTTCCTGTTTGATTTTGACGGTCTGTGTCCTATGTCAGTGTAGTTGGCTTTGCTTCCTTTGTCTTGTTATGTCCGATTAGTGTCAGCTGTTTCCCCATGTGATTCCACTTCCACTAATCAGCCTTGTATGTATTTACTCTGTGTGTTTCTGTTCATTTGTTGTCAGGTCATCGGTTGTTCTCGTCATGTTTCCGTGTCTCCAGGGTTTTCCACGTTCAAGGTTTTGGCCTTTGTCTTTTGTGTTTAGCTTTTATTTTCTTCGATGTGTGTGTTTGCTTTGTTGTTTTATACCCTTTTTTTCAGCCTAATTAAATGGCTCACCTTTTGTTATATTCAAGTTTTCTTCCATGTTCTTTGTCTGCAATTTTGGGTTCACTCCTGAAATTTATACAATCAACTTTGCAGCCTGTGACATGAATTAAAGAACTTGTGTTTAAATATACTGTGTGGTGCGTTGTGTATGTTGCTTTTTAACATTTGCTTTTTATGACACTTTGAAACAAAGTTATCACTAAAATAATTAAATTTACATAATATTTTCTCCTCACAGCTCGTCTGACTGTGAGTCCCAGCAGCTCTCAGTTCTTTCAAGGAGACTTTGTGTCTCTGAGCTGTGAGGAGGACGACAGCTCTGCTGGATGGACTCTGAGGAGAAACACAAGCAAAGAAATTAGTGCTGAATGTGGAATTGAGTGGGGAAAATCAGCTGGTTCTTCCTGTATCATCAACCACATTGTCCAACTGGACAGTGGAGTTTACTGGTGTGAGTCCAGAGAGGGTCCCATCAGTAACATGGTTAACCTGACAGTCACTGGTAAGCTGAGTGTGTGGAGTTAGTGTTGATGAAGCTGTGTGTAAATGGATGAAATGCTGTAGTTTGTCTCTGTGTTGAGGTGGATCAGTGATCCTGCAGAGTCCTGTCCTCCCTGTGATGGAGGGAGATGACGTCACTCTGCTCTGTGAAACAAAGACCACTCCCTCCAACCTCCCAGCTGCTTTCTATAAAGATGGCTCCCTCATCAGGAAGCAGCCTACAGGTCACATGACCATCCAGCATGTTTCCAGGTCTGATGAAGGCCTCTACAAGTGTGACATCAGCGGTCATGGAGAGTCTCCATCCAGCTGGATCACTGTCACAGGTGAGGAGCTTCACTCTGATTTCACCTTTTGTTTCATCCACATATTCACCTGAACATGTGAGATTCTCTATGCAGGTAAACCTACAACCACCACCTCTGTAACTCCACCCCCTGCCTCTGCACTGCCTCCTGACTCCACCTCCTTCCATCCTATGATCAAACTGGTCTGTCACCTGGTGGTGTTCACTCCATACTTCATCTCCACTTTCCTCCTGGTGTCTTTATATCGACGCAGAGCCAAAGGTAACACCACCAAAATGGATTGTTTATCAATTTTGATTGCTTTTGCCTTGTTAAAATCTGTCTGATCACCACATGTGACAGGAAATGACCTTCTCATCTCCAAGGTAACAACACCATCAGCCAGTGCAGAGCAGAGACTGGCTGAGGACTCTGATGACATTGTGGTGGTGACCACTGAGCACCAGTTCTGAGCTGCACAGAGTTCCTGCTCCCTCAGTGGTTATCTCATCACATTGTGTGAAGTCATAAACTCTGCTTTGTTACTGTGAACCTGTGAAGTTTGCTTTGTTCTTTCAGCTCACAGTGTGTCACCAGTTACCGTAACATGCATGTTTTTAGACCATGAGAGGAAACCCACAAAGGCACAACTCTGCTGCCCTCTGTGCACATTTTTCAACAGACATCAAACTCATCACAGCCTGCAGACTTTCAGGTGCAGTGGAAACTTCTAGTGTGGCTTTACTTCAGCCATCTGTGGTGTGGTTGCTCTCAGCTTTGTCTGCAGCACCACCCAGGACTGTGAACTCTACTTAAAAATTGTAATATTTTATTCAGATTTATCTGGACTTCCCATCTTTCCCTCCCCTCTTAAAGAAGGCAGCACAGACACAAAAACTTTTCTCTTTTTGCCTCTCTAAGCTGTAATTCTGAGTCTGTTTTGTGGTTTTGTGTCGCACAGGCTTACTGTTTGTCTTTTTGCCCTCATGCATCCAAATCTGAGAAAAAGCAGTTTTAGTAATTGAGGTTTTGGATCATCTAAGTTCTCACTCTCTTGGATAAGTTGTTATTTATTTCATAAGAGCATTTATTTGATGATTGAGCAGCTGTACATGTTCTGGCTTCTTCTCACTTGTAAAACAGGTCATATACCGCAGACACTGTGTTGTTTTTGTCACTGACTTTACAAGGACAAATATTTTTCTAAGTTAATGCATTTTTGATATTCAGAAGTGTTTTTATATCATGAAGAGAATTATAGATACTTCTGTCTGTGTCTTGTTAAATAATAAAATGATTGTGACTGAAACTTTGGATCTGACATTAACTGAATCTGATCATTGAAAGTTCTGAAAGTTGACTCGCTGACCTTTGAACTCAGGGCTTTGTGGAGTGCAAACGGTTTCACAAGAACTGCATTCGTTGAAAAAGGTTCATGTTACTGTCAGAACCTGATCACAGACAAAGACTGATTGGTGTGTGATGTGAATGAGTGACTCTGCAAAGCACTTTGCATGACAGCACAACACCAGCAGGTGGCAGCACAGGAGGTTCAGCCTAGTCAGTAACGCTTGAAGGCTTTCACTCTGACCTCTGACCTTTAAGCCTCTCAAGGCAAGCGTTGCAGATTTGCAACAGTTAAAACACTAACAACCTGATTACCCCACATACATATTTTATGAGTTGTTTTTACTCAGAAGTACCACTGCAGGACTTGGTTGTGCATTAGCAACTAAAACTTAATTTGAGCCTGAGAGGGTTAATTAGAGAAAACTCTAAATATGACCTGAAAAAGATCAAACACAGAGTCACAGCTCTATAAATATCAAAGAAAAGAAACGATGAGTGAACATTAAAAGGGCTGAAAATGATCTTCTGTATCTACTCATTATATAAATACTGATAACAAACCACAAAATAACAACATTCAGACCATTTAAGGCTTAATGTATATCAGCGTACAATCTGTGAACACAGTCTGTTTAGTTCAGCCTCTCTAAAGAGGAAGTACTTTGTTTTCTGTGCTCACTGTGAAATCACATCTTCGCTGTTTAAAAGTCAACACATAACCTCTATGTATCAGGCACAAACTGTTTTTAAAAATATGCCCCAAAGCGCACACACTCCCAGTTTCCGAGAACAGAGGAGGGTGGGTATGGGATGTTTATACTTTATTTCTGTTTCTGCAAGATAACTACTGGAAACAGTAGGCCAAGTCAAATGCAGGATGAAGTAAAGGATAAATGTCTTTAATAATCACTTCCACAGGAAATGTTTTTTTTACACTATTGCATAGCACTAATGAAAAGAATTTACTTTAAGTGAGGGGATGTGTTCGAGGAGGAAACTGTTAGAGTAAACACTTTGTAACAATGAAAAGGAAATCTGTGCTGCACAGTAATTCTGAGCTCTGGATCACAGAAAATATGAAATTAGCAGGAACAAACTGGTTCCTGTAGGAATGCTTACATTTCAACATTAGTTTCTCTAAATAAAAATAAAGTGTTGACCATAGTACCCAGTAGCATGACTTTGTAGGTGAAGTATTTCAGGAGGTGGTATCTTTCATGTGCACCATTGCCGGGCATGTGTCACCATGGAAACAGAGCCTGAAGAAGTGGCAGCCTCAGTATTTTAACCCAAACATGATCTTTATTAGTGTGTTTAAACTCTGAACCTTAAGTGTAAAAATCTGTGACAAACTTGTGTCTGTGGTGTGAACTGAAATGATTTGCTCCACTGTGAGCCTCTCCAAGCTCCAAATGTGAACTTTTTATCACTTTAAATGTGGAAAATATTAATCTTGTGTTCAGGGACAGGATTAGAGGTTGTGACTGTTTCATGAAGTGCTGTGAGACTGTGTCGGACTACTTCAGGGACTCAGGGATTCATGTTCCTGTGCAAGAGTTCACCCTTCAGGAAACATGAGTCAGTAGTGAATGACTCCATTTCCTCTTCAAACCCCAGTCTCTGTTGAGTGTGAGGGTCGGCTGGCTGATCATTCAGCGTGATGTTTCCATCTGACACGTTTCAAACACGCTGCAGTTCAACAACAAACCGATATAAACTCCGACTGTGTTGTCCATAGATTAAAAAAAAACAGCGGCAGCAGCAGAAAGTAAAGTAACATTTTATTCATACAGCACCTTTCTAGACAAAAGATCACAAAGTGCTTCACACAGAGAATAACAAGGTGTAAAACAAAAACAGAAACAGACGAAAAGTTCCCTAAATGTAATTCTAAAAAGATAAGTTTTAGTTGTTTTTAAACGAGGCTGCTGAGTCCACAGATCTTACACTCAGTGGGAGAGAGTTCCACAGTCTGGGAGCCACAGTGGCTAAAGCTTTGTCTCCCATAGTTCTCAGCCTTGTATGCTGTATAACAAGTAGCCCTGATCACATGACCAGCTGGGGACATATGGCTGTAGAAGTTCAGTGATGCTTGTATCACTGGTGCTTGTCCACGAAGAGCTCTAGAGGTCAGAACCAGGATCTTAAAATGGGGAGCCACTGCAGCTGTATTAGCAACGGTGTCACATGTGAGTACTTCGAGGATTCGTACAGAAGCCTTGCTGCAGCATTTTGAACAACCTGCAGACGTTCCAGGGAGTTTTGTTGTTGTTTTTTTTGCTTAGACGTGTAAACAGTGAATTAGTTCAAATGTGATGAAAGGGGAAAATATTAATTTAGTGTTCAGGGACATGAATCATGATTAGATGTTGTGACTGTTTCATGAAGTGCACTGGACTGTTTGAGATGTGATCGTGTATGAGAGTTCACATCCTCTGACCCACCAACACACCAGTCGTGTCAAACAGCTTGTCACCCTCTGAGTTTGGGAAAGAGAAATCCCACATTCAGCACAATTTAATCCATGGATGTGATTTAAATTTTTTATGCAGCATGGGAACAAACAGGAAAGAGGGGGGTTTTTTTCTCAGTCTGGTTCACCGCTGGGAACGTGTTTATCAGCAGCTCCAACATCTTTAGAGCCCATCACAGTGGATGATGCTGCAATTATACTCTAGTTTTGTGCTTGTTTCAGCCACTTATTGGTCAGTTTCTCAAATTCTAGAAATGTTTTTATGGTAGTGATATGAAGTAACATTTATTTCTGTACATTGTCAGGTAATGTCTTGAGCCTTGCTGAGCGAAAACATCAAGCTTGGAATGGCAGAATTTCAAACTTGCTGCAGGCCGCAGGCTGGTAGGAATCCTGTCTCTGATGAGCATTAAGTTTTCTGTAGATCACAAAACCAGCAGCAGCAACCAGAACCAAAGCAGAAAGTGATCAACTATCAGTCCAACAGATCCATCCTCTGTGTGTCCTCCTGTCTGACCTGCAGGTGAGAAACAGGTGTGAGGTGTCAGCTGTCAGGTAGGTGATGAGTGAAGAACAGAACAGAATCCATTTCCTCTTCAAACTGCTGTCAGACATTATCTACTGCACTCTGATCACATCACTCAGACCAGCTGCTTTCTACAAAGTCTCATCAACAACATCTTTAGAAACAAACATCAACAACCAGGAAGCAGCTTCACCTCTGATCACACACACACTCAACTCTACTCACTCACCTGGAGGATCAACATGAAGGTAGATGATGCTGATGGGGACAACACTGTGATTTTCTCTCTTCCTTTGAGTTTTTGTTGTAAAGACATGGCATTGGTATGTTCCAGTGTCATTAATCGTCACATTGTTCAGAATCAAAGACACGTCTCCATCCTTCATCTGTATGTCCTGCAGATCCACTCGGTTTTTAAAAGATGGATGCTGGTTTTCCAGATCGGGCATCTTATTCCGATACACAAAAACATATTCTTCCTTGAGGTCAGTTTTGCTCCACTCTATGATCATGATGATGTTGTTGTCTGGCGCTTGACATGGCAGAGTGACATCCTGTCCAGACTTAGCTGTGATATTTTTCTGGTCTGAAAGAGGAAACAACACAGAGCCCAGAGGTCAAAGGTCAAAGTAAAACAGTTCACTTCTCCAGAGGACACTGGAGCTAGACACACTGGGTAAACCACCACACAGTGGACACCAGAAATGTTGTTTAACATCTTAGGTTTACTTCTGCCCTTTACAACCTTAATTTATGAACTCTACAATCAACAATAGTCCATTGATTATACAGTTAGGTTTGTTATGGCGAGTAGAGCCATGACATACTTATGACCCCGATTTCAGGAAGAGCTTCTAATCAAAGGACAAGCGACTTGTCTTATGTGCCAAAAATTTGGCTCCTATGCTTGTGATCGAGTTTTACATTTATTAAACCGCTGAAAAATTTGTTTGCTTGTGTTTAAGATTTCATCCTAAAGAGAATATTTTGATTTTATCTTGTCATCCATTTGTGCCATTAACTCAACTGAACTGGTTTCATGTCTTATGAAATTTTAAAGAATTTTACATATTTATCATTTGTATTATTGCTAGTTATATTTTCAAATAGCTCTCAAAGGCCCTGAATTCTTGACTGAGTGTAGTACAACATACAGGACGTCTACCAGTCCGTGCCTGGCCCCTCTCAGTGTTCCTTCACTCTGCTATAGACGACCCCCCTAAACACAACACCAATCACAAGCACTATAAACTACAGCATCTCTAATATGAAATTTAACTCATGTTACTAAGTAGGAACAGAATCAACTAAATCCAAAGAATTACTGACACGTCCTACCTGCAGATGTAAACTCCAGGAGGAAGACAAACAGCAGTCCTACATTCCAGTGTAATACAGCTGTTACAGGAGGCATTCCCACATGAGCAATCTGACAATCCAGCTGTTTGCTACGCTGCTATGTTCCAAATAACTCTGTGTTTATTAATTCTATATTCAGGTTTATAAAGAAACATGTTTTCTGAGCTAATGAATGACTGAATGGGGGGAAAACCAGTGGCTGTCGTTTTATCACAGAAGGAGGTGTTTGAACAAAGAATAACAAGACAAAGGGGCGGTACAGAAATATTTTTTTAATGACTCCAAACTTTATGGCAATCTTAAGCAGCCCTCTAGTGAAGACAGACCAAAGTGGCCGTCAGCACATGAACAAACAGAAGTACATATTTCGTTTGTTATGATCCTCATGGACTTTTCCCCCGTCTTTCTTTCCTTTCTTTAATGAAACTAATAAAACTGACTGGCCACTTTATTGGGTACAGGTTGCTGATATATGATAGCATCACACTGTTGCTGCAGATTTGTAGCCTGCACATCCATGACATAAATCTCCCGTTCTAAAAACACCCAGAGCTCCTCTTTTGGACTGAGATGTAGTGTTTGCAGAGGCCAGGTGAGTACAGTGAACATCCATCGGAAGATGGGTACACTGTGGTCATAAAGGGATGCACATGGTCAGCAAGAATACTCAGTTAGGCTGTGGTTGAGGAAACTGAACCACTAATTAGCAATTAAGCTGCAGTCCAGTCAGATAAAGATGTTTCTGCTGTGTTTAGTGTGTGTGTGAGTCTCTCTGTGTTAAGATTGATAGATGTTTGTGTATTTCTCCTTACTTTCCACTAGTACCTACCAATCGGTGTTTATTAAAACTGAATAAAGAGCTGGTTAAACATCATAAATGTTAGAAATCTGTGGTTGTAGTTTAAAGTTTTAAAGGAATAAAGATTTAAAGGATTAAAAAAATTAAAGTAATATATTTAAGAAACAGCAAAAATAAATAACTAAAAACCAAATGCAGGACCCGCGAGATGCATCTGGCCCTTCAGTTGATTCATTTACACTTCAGTGTTTATTAAAGAACCCTTTTCTCTCATTTCACTTTGACTACAGAGAAACTACTGCAGTGGTTAAGTCCCCACCTCCTTTACAGGCGTCCTGGTTCTGGGACATATTATTTGGATTAAAGTAACCATGAGTAAAGGAGAATTAGTTCCACTATAATAAATTCATAATAAATGAATAAATGGATGTGATAAGAATAGGAAAGCATGTGTGTGCATGGAAACATGTGCATGCATGGAAATGGATGTGGGAAAAATGAGAGCCAGAGATAAAGGAGCATGTCTGGACAAATCCATAACAAAGATATAAAAAGGATGTGTCAGAAGAGTACACCGTCCTTACACTAGTTTCCTGCAGATGAGTCGAGGAGAAAGATTGTGGCAGGTCAACCTTTAATGCTAAAGCAAAGACTTCAGAAATGTGTGTCTCCCACACTGATGACAAGAACCAATCACAGTGTTGGTCTTTGTCTCAGCAGGAAGTCTGTGGTTAAAGCAGCCTGATTACTGCAGTCACACATCAATAATCAAACCACCTGCAGATCACTTCCTCTCAGCTGAACCACAGTCAGGTACAGAATAATGCAAGCTGTTTCCAAAAACCTGAAACATCATCGCTGCTTAAGATAAAAAAAAATAAAATAAAATACAACATCATTGATAGTTACTGTTGAGATTATTTCAGATTACATAAGAAAAGTTTGTCCTCAAATCTCAAAAAAGGGACTGTCATTGAAGGCATCTCAGGTACTGATGTTTTCATGTATTTACTTCTGTCTGTGGTTTCCTGACTGACTTCAGTCCCACACCCACAGTGTGTGCTTAATGGTACCAGTGTTCCCCTTTAGGTTGGATGTAGATTTCATTTCTCTCCATCCTGCTGTTTAGGTTTAGCATTTTAAAACTTTATTCTTTGCTTTATTCCAGTAAAACAGAGAAACCTGTGCTTTAGCTGAAAACCACAACTCTGGCATCCTGTCACAGAGGAGGGTTTGACTTTAAGTGACTGTGAACGGTTAAAGTGTTGATATCACCGAGAGTAGGATGAAGAACACATCTGTGCTGTGGTTGCTCTGTAAGTACACTGTAATGATTATGTATGAAAATTTGTTGATTCTCCACCACAAACATCCAGGTTGGTGTAGAATCAGAGGGGGATTAGATCAGTTTTCATCGGGGGGAACGAGAAGAAGAAAGAGGGTCAAGAGGTACTCAACAATCTTTAAAACAACAACTAACTAAAGTAAAAGATATGGAGTACAAATGCTTAATATACATCCAAATTTCCTCATGACTGTGCTTGTTCTGCATCAGTGTGTAACTCACCACAGTCTGGTGGTTACCTGTTTTCTTTGGTAAATATCAAACTCAAATCAACCTGAGTGTCATTTCTCTTTAGTTCTAATCTCACTACTGAGCTGCTCAACAAACCAAGGTCAGTAACCTTCTTCTGTCACAGTTTAAACATGACATAAACGACACATAAAGTAATTCTTTATGCTTTGCAGTAGCATGATGTGATAATCATTACAGTAATTTATCACTGGGTGTGGTAATGTATGACCTTATTATAGCTTCAGTTGCACTAAATCATCCAGTATTTGATGTTAACCAGAGACGCAGATTATCTGACACTTATTGAGTGATTGTTATTGACAACAAGAACATTTAGTTTGTGTACTTGATGTATATCCTCCTCAAAGCTCATCTGACTGTGAGTTCGAGCAGCTCTCAGCTGTTTGAAGGGCAGTCTGTGTCTCTGAGCTGTGAGGAGGACGACAGCTCTGCTGGATGGACTCTGAGGAGAAACACAAGCAGAGACACCAGAGCTGAGTGTGACAAGTGGGGAAAGCCAGCTGGTTCTTCCTGTAACATCAGCGGTGTCCTCTCATGGGACAGTGGAGTTTACTGGTGTGAGTCCAGAGAGGGTCCCATCAGTAACATGGTTAACCTGACAGTCACTGGTAAGCTGAGTGTGTGGAGTTAGTGTTGATGAAGCTGTGTGTAAATGGATGAAATGCTGTAGTTTGTCTCTGTGTTGAGGTGGATCAGTGATCCTGCAGAGTCCTGTCCTCCCTGTGATGGAGGGAGATGACGTCACTCTGCTCTGTAAAACAAAGACCACTCCCTCCAACCTCCCAGCTGCTTTCTATAAAGATGGCTCCCTCATCAGGAAGCGGCCTACAGGTCACATGACCATCCAGCATGTTTCCAGGTCTGATGAAGGCCTCTACAAGTGCGACATCAGCGGTCATGGAGAGTCTCCATCCAGCTGGATCACTGTCACAGGTGAGGAGCTTCACTCTGATTAAACCTCTTTTTTCATCCACATATTAACCTGAACATGTGAGATTCTCTATGCAGGTAAACCTATAACCGCAGGCTCACTCTTCACCTCTACAACCCCACCCCAGCTTCAGCCAATCCAGCCGACCTTGTGTTGAGAGTTTTCTTCTGCCTAGTCGTTTTCACTCCATACTTCATCTCCACTCTCCTCGTGGTGTCTTTGTATCGACACAGAGCCAAAGGTAACAGTCTAAATTACCTTGATTACATACTGTGGTCAATTCAACGTAAAAAAGTCTAATTGCGTGCTTTTTTCTTTTCGTGCCCTATCCTTGTGGAACAACCTCCCTCAAAATATTAGGCAGGCATCTGTTCACATCTTACATGTCTTAAGTCTTTGTCTTTTAGTTTTTAAATTCTTACTGTTTTTAACTTGTAGTGTGTTTTTACTTGTACTGCTATTTATCCCTTTTTATTTATTCATCTTTTTAGTTTCAAATAGCTGTTCAGCACTCAAAAGCGCTTTATAAATAAAGTTATTATTATTATTATTATTATTATTATTATCAGATCAGCTAAGAACTTCGATGACATCGTGGCGGTCACCACTGAGCATCACTTCTGAGCTTCAGAGACTCAGCTCACGATATCAGATCACTGTGATTAAATTATATGGGAAATCATTGCTTTAAGGTGGAACTAAAATGTAAGATGTGCACACTCTTTATTTTAGTGCAATTTAAGATGTATTATGTATTTACAATATAAAATGTAGTGTGTTGCAGAAGTCAATGAAACTGCTATCTTTGTGAACTGTTGGGTTATGTTTATAGAAGTTTCTGGTATCCTCTTGAAACTTGGGATCACGACAAAATGTGTAATGTTTAACCAGATTTCTTGAAAACCTGATGAATCTGCATCATTATCTGGCAAAGATAACATATAAACAAGTGTGACAGCCAAAGAAAGACTTAAACTCCTGCCCTCCCACTTTCAGGCCACCTTATCAGACTTCACACAAGAAGAATCAAGGCTTACTGAAAAATGTGATTTAAATGTTTAATATATTATTACTACATTATAATATTATTACTATTGTTATTATTTATATCTATTGAAAGAGTTGTTAACCAGAGACTTGACTAACAGTGTCTAAATTCAGAAACAGGTAAACAGCACACCTTAAAAACAAAATCAAACAAAACATTTATTTTATGTATTTACAGCAAACGTATTTAAAAGAAAGTATTAACTGGATAGAATTTTGAGTGGTAGATTCTTCCTGCCACATGATGCATTTGTTTCCACCCATTGGGGACACTTGTTAGCACTCATCCTCCAGCTTCATTGTGCTAACGTGTTTATAATACCAGGCAGGACACAATTATTTCCCAACTTCTACAACACTTCAAACATTGGCTGCTCTTTAGTTTTGTTCAATGGAGCATTTCTAACTTTCAGTGATGGCACATTGTTCACGTTTGTAAAACCAAAGAAGAATTTGTATCCACAAATGACTAATGATGTACTTAAGTAGGGGGATACTTTGCTTTGTTCCTTTGTCTTATGTACATTAGAAAAACAAGAATAACTATGACAATAAAAAGTAACACAGCACACACAGACACATCATCTATATTTGAAGGAGACCTGTCCTCATCCCCTCTGTCCTTGTCTCTCCACATCTGTATGTCCTCTTCATCCATGACACCTGCAGAGCAGACACAATGTGAGGACCGATGTAACAGTTGTGTCGTTATTAATTTAGTATTGTAACACTTTGAAACATATCAACAGCTCATTTAGAGGCTTTGGGGCACATGAGCAGAAAAAAATCAACCAAGCTGAATTTTTTTGTATTTGTTGATATCCTTTTCCAAATGTGCCTCAGCTCAGCAGGAAGTTAGTGAGTTAGAAGTGAGTTTGAAAGCACAAGAATCAGAGATGAGATCATCTGGTGATGCTCTACTCATCCTAATAACCTTTTGTGTTATTTAAGGTTATGTAGGACAGCAGGTGCAGGTTTCACTGGGGACTTTGTAGCACTGTGGTACAATTAGGCTGAGTGGCTGTTAGATAAATTCCACCTCTATCAACAATCCTAACAAGCAGACTCACCTGATGCTGTGATGTTGAGCTTGATGAAGCACTTAAGCTCATCAGTGCTTTTGCTGAATAAAATCCGACACTGGTATGTTCCTGCATCACTGATGCTGAGGTTCTTTAGAGTTACAGAAATGTCTCCATCCTTCATGGTCGGCTCTTTCAGCTCCACTCGGCCTTTAAAGGACTCGTGCTGGTCGTTTTCATACGAGCGCCCATTTCGGAAGAAGAACACGTACTTGTTGGACTCAAACTCAGGTCGGCGCCACTCCAACACGGCAATCTCTGAATCTGCTGGATGATGACACTGAAGAATGACGTCTTTTCCAGGCTCCATGTTAACCTCTGTAGGATCTGAAGAAACACTGACTGTTTAGTATGAACGCCAGGAGTAACTAAGGGAAACAGACAAGATGCATACAAGGCAAAAATCCAGACTTTCAGCCAGTTTTGAGGCACTTTGTCTCTGCATACTTTTTCAAATTATTTTAAAGAATTTTTAAATAATTTTTTCAACTTTTAAAATGTAAAAAGCAACATTACCTTTATTTCTTATTGAACACCACTGACACATCTACCTGGCTTTTATTAGGCGTGGCCAAAGTTTCAGATTATGAGCAATGTTTTTGCTTTCACACTTTCATTCTAGCAGTTTCTGGTTTCATCTGCTTCAGACTCTCGAGGTCACATGACTGTAACACTGACAAAGTCAAGACTTTCAAACTCTTAATTTTGTTGTACGTGTTTACAGTGACAGTAAAGGTGAATGAGTTTAAGAGCACAGTCACAGGGACACGAGGCCGCTGCTTTAATAGCAGAGTAAAATCTCACCTGTACACACGAACAACAGAAGGCAGGCAAACAGCAGAATCCAGAAGAGCATCGCAGATGTTCCTGAACACATCTCTCATTGCTCTACAGATCCCAGATCAGGTTGTTAACAGAGAAGCTGAACAGGCTATGAGGCTATGACACCCACAACGCCCACTTTAAGTGGGTGTTTCCTTCAAGGAGATTTATGAGTGACGGACAGTCACATGACTTACAGGGACTTTTTTTTTTTTTAAATAAGATTTTCAAGCTCACATCAAGCCCTCGTGCCAAAACTAATTTTAAACTTATTTGCCAATTAAAGTCTTTTGTTGAAAGGATTCCTGAACTGACCGTTCATCACTGTTCATCGTTCATCACAGAAACATAAAAAAGAAGAAATCTGTCAAACTGAAACCGCTGAAGGAGAGCATGAAACCATGACTGTATCATGTGACGTGGTCTTGTTCACCGCAGAGTAAAGCAAGTATAGATATAGAAATGATCAAAGTACTTTAGGTACTTCGAATATTGTTATATCATTACTATTTAAATATTTAGCAACTTTAAATATTTAAATAGTGTAGATATAGAAATAATTTAATTAATGAGCACATTGTAGTTATTATTTTTATAGTACTATTTTTAGTGCTTTTCCCCCACATGTAATTGTCAACAACAGCTCTGAGGTCATCCAGTTTCCTGTTTCTGATGAAAGTTTCCCTGCAGGGTTAATAAGACAAGTAAGGAAAGAAATAAGTTTTACATAAGTGTCGGTACGACAGTAAATATAATTTGTATTGTTCTGTTCACCTGTGTAATCTATTTGTAGTTTGATTAGGTTAATAATTTAGTAGTTTTGTAGCTGTAAACATCCTGACATGTTGGTTTGAAGTTTTCCATGACTGACGGCTCTGTGGTTAATCATGTGCATCTTCCTCTTCTGTCCTCAAGTCACTCGACAGCTCTGACAAACAGAAGCTGTCAAACTGTCACTGCGAGCCATATTTTAGACCGAGCTTCAGTTCAAAACAATTATAAATATTATTTGACTACAGTATGGATGCAATGCAATGTTTTAATGATGTCAGTAAGTTTCATGTTATTTATAGTTTACTTCTAAGGGTGGTGCTATGCTGTTAACGCTACAGCAGTGAGCTTTTTTACAGGGTCAGTAACCTTTGATCTCACTTTTAGTTTTTCTTTTGTGTTCATGGTTTTCAGACAGAAGTCTGATGGAAAATGTAAATCACTGTGGTCAGAGAGAGAGAGTTAGGGGAATCCACAAAGAGTAAAAATAGCTTGACCTCAGCCACAGACTGGAAGCAGCAGGAACTTCTTTCAGTGGTTTCAGAACAGACTGTGTGAGTGTGCCATTTCAGGAAAGTTAAGGACCTGGGCCTCCTACTTACATGTGCATTATCACACCTGGTGGATATATTTAACCTCTTTCACAGAACAACCATGTTAATTTCCTGTAATATTAGTGCCGCAGAAGAGTAGTACAGTTATATACAGTTTTGGTCAAGTTACTTGAAAAAAGTAAGTAGAACTAATTATTGATTACTTCCCCCCAAAAGTAATCCTGTTACTTTACTGATTGCTTATTGCTTATTTTCAGTAATTAATTACTTAGTTACTTAGTTACTTTTTAAAAACCCAATTTACAACCTGAATAGGTAATAAAGCGATAGATCTTTCTGCCCAATTCTACTTTTTCTGCAAAATCAATAATATTAAATGTAATCAAATGGAAAAGTTCTTTTAAATTTATTTTATTAATTTTAATCTTTTAACTTTATGCATCAAGCAAAAATTAAATTATATGCAACATTCTCTGACTGGAAGAAATTTGTTTAACATTTAAACCTATTTTCTGCACATTCCAGCACATAAAATAAAATATTTTTTTGTGTTTACACTCACTCTTTCAAATAAATGCAAGTGAAACACAGCAGAAAATAAATAAAATCAAAGACTCAGCGGTCCTGTTGCTCTATTTTCACCTGTATAGCAGGTGGAGGTTTACCCTGGTGCAGGTGTGCCGCAGCGGTCAGTTGAAGAATCCACGAGTTTGTCTGTGAATTTCCCATTACGTCGTAGCGCACTCGGTGTTTGCTCGGAAGTTTAAGATTTTTTATTTTTTGCTGTAAAAAGAAGTTTTCTTCCCACCTGTTTTCACCAACAGAGAGTGTCACCAAAATCCAAACTCAAATATGTGTTCACATTTTTGATTTAATTAAAGTAATATACACTCACTGGCCACTTTATTAGGTACACCTTCCTAGTATTGGGTTGGACCCTTTTTGGTTTTTTTTTTACCTTCGTACTGCTTTAATTCTTCGTGGCAGAGATTCAACAAGGTGCTGGAAACATTTCTCTGCAATTTTTGGTCCATCACTCGCTTCCACAATGGCCCAAGGGTGCTCTATTAGATTACGATCTGGTGACTGTGGAGTGTGGGCTATTTGAGTGCAGTGAACTCATTATCATCTTAAAGAAACCAGTTTGAAATACTTAGTGTGTTAACCTGCTGGAAGTGGCCATCAGAAGGTACACAGCAGTCATAAAGAGACGGACATGGTTGGCAATAACTGTGCAAAAGGCCCCGTAGTTACGGTTTTATTCTGTTCAGTTGGTAGTTTCACCTGTAGTTTCTTAGAGTGGCCAGTAGAGGTCACCCCACCGCTTTGTATGAGAGAGACTGTGGGCAGGGAGAAACGTGGGCAAGGCACCTGAGCGTTTCTGCTCCAGGTTAGCAGCAGAGAATTGGTCATTCCGTGAGAAGTGTGCGTTAATGAGCAACGTAAGTTTGTGATGTGTGAGGATGTGATGATAAGATGTGTTTGGGACTGTAACTGAGGTCAGGGGGGAAATGTTTCTGTCTGTGCCGCTAGCGGGTGCTAAGCTAAGCTAAGCTAACTCTCCTGCCGTGTGGTTGGGTATAACTGTGTACTGGGTTAGCTCTCTCAGTGGGTCTATCTGGTTGTTCAGTGATGACGTGACGAATCCTACTTCCGGGCCTAAAGTAGTCTGCGTTTAATATGGCTTTTGTGTTGTTAACATGTTTAATGTTTTGTATTTTCTTCTATTTAATCTCAAAAAGCTCCTAAAACAGTCAGTGATCACTGTTGACCTCCCTCGGCTTTTATTACTGCTAATCATTTATTTAAGCTCAGTTTTTAAAACCTTACGATGTAACTACAGCACAGCCCATGTAGCAGTATATGAATGACTAACCTCGTATTGTGGATGGATTATCTTACTTGTTCACCTGGCTGAAGTTTAGTCCTTTTACAGCATCCTGCCATGCGATTACATTTGTTCCTGACCGCCGAGAACACTCACGTTAACTTTTATCGAGTGGAAAAAAAGTTAGCTTGTTTATGTTATGCTAACATAGCTGTGTCGCTAGCGGTCACGTAGCACATCATTATATACCAGCTAGCCAAACTTCAGTAACCCTACAAACGTCACTGCTGTTTAGTTTTCTGTCTTCATTTATGTTGGAAGTGATAACAGAGCTGTACGTTTGAATTTTTTTCCAAAACCCCGCAGTCAGGACATGCTATATTGTATTTAGATAGAAGCTAGCGAGCTAACTTCCTGCTAACTTCTAACGCCGTTAAATGTCATAAATTCCATTTTCATGGATGCCTGGATGTTAAACTCAATTGTTACACCTGGTAGAGCAGAACACTGATCATTTTATTAAAGATGAAAGACTTTAGACAGTTTTTCAACTCTCAGTAATGCCACAGTGATCGTTTGATATATAGACCTGCAGCGGAGTTTAGGCCCAGACACGGCTAGTGACGTCAGACTGAACAACCGGATACGTGAGTCGTGGGTAATATATGGCCTATGGTATTAAAAGGGATGTTAGTTTATTTCCCACCAGTGTTTATGTTGATGTACTCTGGAGTTATTGATGTGAACACTTTAGTAATGTAGTATTTTCTTTCTGTTCCTTTCAGAGACCACACACACACACATACCCACGCACCTAAACCTGTATGCAATACCTGCTCCTCTGACAGTCCTTGGTACCTTCAACTGAGTGAAGTCAATACAAGAGTCTGCACTATCCTCGGTGTCTTCATTGTCTCCCTTCTGAACATTCATCCGGGCCTTGAGCAGTGTTCTGGCCGACACTCCGGGGAGTGGTAGCTGCAAATCTGAGCTAGCCCCTTACAGTCCTCCCAGTCCAAGCTATCTACCCAACAATAACACTCAGGTCGGCTGTGATGTTTAAATGATACTCATTGTGTTTGTCAAGGAAATCCTCCACACCGTCACACCACAGGCTGAACTGTTTGTGGAAAGCAGGATGGATTCATGCTTTCATTTTGACCCTACTATCTAAATGTTGCAGCAGAAATTAAGATAAAAGAGCGTGTGGAGACGATTCAGCACCTATAACTCAGAAGAAGATGTCAGTGGAAAAGAAGGCCAGGTCAACTGGAAACAGTTGCGTGTAACCAGTGTTTGTTTGAGGTCAAATGCAGTCTGGAGGAGAGGGGAGAAACAAAAGCAAATATGTGCAAAACATTCATGTAAATCTTGAAACCAGCACATTTAATCAGACTCTAGTTAGCTTTTAATGACTGACTTGGCAGCAACACACACAGACACAGACACACACACACACACAATGACATCTAGTTTGAGGAAAACTTCTGTTTTCACATGCAGGACATTTAATCAGTTCAAATCCATTATTTACATTATGACAGTGCATGTGTAAGATGACAACCTCAAAGCTGACAGTCAGAAAAAAAAGAGAAAGAAAAAGGAAAAGACAATAAACAGACAGAGCTGAAGTAGAAAAGCACAATCGATCGATAACTGCTGCACCTGTAAAGAAAAAACACTTACAAGAAAAATCAAACAACACCTGGAAGAGAAAGAAAATATGAAAACGCACAACTACACCAATCATCACAATACACCAATGTGTGTGTGGTAAATCACAGTATTGATGGAATCATTTGCTGAATGCAGAAAGAGAAAAGACATGAAAAACAACATCAGGGAGGTAAAACAGACATTTCAAAGTGACCTAAAAACAACATCATCAACCAGAGAAAGAAAAAAACAGTAAAAACAACATGAAAGAGCAGGCTTTGCAAAGTCATGTGGAGGGAAACTGTAACCTCAGACACGCTGAATGCATACGATGTAAGTACAATTCCTCCAGTTTCATATGCAAAAAAGAATTATTGAGCTACCAGGCTTTATAAATATTTATGGTAAAAACGGAGCGTTCCCGCTCCAATAGGCCTTAAGGGACCAGCAGTAACTTTTCATGTAGACATGTCAGTTAAGTCAGTGGAAAAGGAAAGTGAAAAGGACAAATCAGAAAGAAGTGTTTGTGTCGACACAGATCACCTGACCTGATGACAGCTCAGGACAGATCAGGAACAGGACCTTGCTCCTCTCTAGGATCTCCTTGTAAACTGGTTGTTGACGCTGAAGTCTGCTTGTCTCAGCTCCCCGTCAAGGCTCCTTACCTCTTTCTGTTCAAGATGTTCAATTTTGACTCACAATTTGTCACTTTGGTCCAGACACTTCCCTCCCAGAAAATGGGCACGATGGAAGCTGATGTTTTTTATGGTGTTCTCCAGATATTTAGGTGAGCCTGAATAGACCGTCTCACCCTTCATGTTATATGCCTGGAGCTCAATATAAGCTTATCTGATTTTCTTCCAAGAGCCGGGTCATCCCCTCTGTGAATGTTTCCACCTGCTGCCGGCTGATTGAAATGTTTGTCATGAATGTTGCGCCACCGTGTGTGATACTGCCAAGCTTCTTGTCGATGTCTCACATGAATACAGCAGCATTTTTTTCACCCTTTAGAAGTGCAAAATATTCCAGTTGCCTTCTTTTTTCTGTACACCAAAATCCCAACAGCAGCAACAATGAGATGCAGGCTGGAAACTGATAGCCAACTAAAAGTCCAACAGATCCATCCTTCTTGTCTGCATCCTTCCTGGCTCCTTTTCTTTGAACTGCAGGAGAGAAACAGGTGTGAAGTGTGTCGTGTGTGATGAGTGAAGAACAGAACAGCAACCAGCTTCACTGTAAGGCTGTTTCCTGATTCTCACTGAAAACCTCATCAATACTCAAATAAATAAATCTACTGTGGCCTGAACTGGTTAAATGATCTTCTGTACATAGTCTGCCACACACAGAGTTTCAGAGTGACCACAAAGTGACTGAAAAGCTCTGACGATGCTTACTCTGTCAGCTTATCTCTTTTGTTCTCGCTGTGATTACTTTCAGGGTAACACTCATGTTAAAGCACTCAGGTTAACACAGTGGTGGCCAGCCGGCTGGGGCCGTAGGTTCTTGGCAGCTTCCTCCCACAGTTGAAAACATGTACAGGTTATGTTAACTGGTGAGTCTAAACTGGTGTTGATGGTTTTGTGTCCGACTGGTAACCTGTCCAGGCTGTACCCATCTCTAGCCCTCTGACCTTGAATTTGATAAGTGGAAGTGGGCTGGGTTAAATCTCACTAGCAGGTGGCGCTATTGCTTTGTCTGTTCATAGGTTGCACTGTGATAACCAATCAGGGCTTAGTAGAGTCAGAAGCAGGAAATATTTCTCGCATGTGCGCTCGTGATGGTTTAAGAGTCATGAATGAACCCAACTCCATCCTTATTTATGACTTTGTGGAAAACACTGCCCGTGAGTATTTTGAACAGTTGACATGTTTTCAATTATTATTTTTTGGTACTTCACAAACAATTGTGATTTTTATGGAAGTTAATTTTAAGAAACAGGCGACTATGTAACTTCAGGTCTCATTGCACCTTGTTTAATTTTTATCACTCAGCTGTAAAACGTTCATGGAGGATTGTTGTGGACACTCAAGTTTGTGAATGTGATAACTTGAGAAGGAAGTGGAATTAAAAATCAATGCCATAGGTGCAGATACTAAAAGGTGGGGATCTATGATGAGTTTGAATGTCAGTGACCTTGACCTCAAGGACAAGGTCAGAGATCAAGTTTTCTGACAACTTTGTGAATGCACTAACTCGAGAAGGAAGTAGCTGATACCATAGGTGTAGCTACTAAAAATCTCAGACAAGTATAAATCTCAGGGATATCAACCTTAAGGTCAGAGGTCAAATGAAAAAAAAAAATCCTGTCAGGTGATGTAGGATATTGAAATTGATACCAGAAGTGCATCAACCCTGAGGCTGAGGTATATGTTTGATGATGTCTGTTAGTTTTACTATTTGCTTTTTGAAGGGCCGTCTTAATAAAGTAGACAACACACCTGTCACTGGTCAAAGAGCTGTCTGTCTGCTTAGCTGTGATTCACACAGTAGTAGCAGAACAGGAGGAAAGTGGATAGATGCACATATCTTGGCATTGTTGGAAATTGATATTTTACTTAAGTTTAATAATCATAACAATATATACCTGAAGCCAGGGCATCACTAATAAACTGGATGAAAGCAGGAAGAGCGAATTCTTACTCTTGATTTAACCTGCTAGTCTTGCTCATCGAGGGACAAACTGATAAAGAGGACACACTCGAGGCTTCACCTCACCTGCAGGTGTAACTTTCAGCTTGGTTTCCTGCTTCATCTCAGATCTCTGGCTGTGGTCTGTTTCATATGAGATGTGGCACTCATATGTTCCAGTGTCGTTAACGGTGGTGTTCTGCAGAATGATGGACATTTTTCCATTTTTCATGTTTGGGTCTTCCAGCTCCACTCGACCTTTGAATAATTCATGCTGGTATGTTTTGTAAAGACGATCTTCCCGGAAGAAAAAGACGTAATCGTCTGCTTTCAGGTCACTCTTGGTCCATGCTACCCGTAAGATGTTGCCTTCATGGGGACCCTGACAATCGAGAGTTGCATCCTCTCCAACCTCCACTTCTTTCTCGTCTTGCACTAAAAGAAAAAGAAAAGAATCCAGAAATACTGCACACCCCAAATTATAGTTGGATTAGTGTTGTTGGTTAGTGCATTACAATCATTCTGGACAGGCTTATATTTGCTACTTACAACCAGCACACTGTCACAGCCCCATTTTTCAATAATCCCAAACCTCATTTAAGTAAAACTTTGGGAAGATTATGGAAATCTGCCAGTAGAAAAGTTTAAAGGATGTTTGATGTGGCTTGGTGGTGGAGTGGTTAGTTCAGTTGTCAAATAGAAAGAAGATCCTGGGTTTGAATTCACTAGCTGAGGCATGTGCAGTTTGCATATCCTCTCTGTGCCTGCGTGGGTTCTTTTAGTAAATTAATCATCCATCTACCACTGATACACTGCTTGCAGCTGAAAGTACACACACAAACACACACACACACACACACACACACACACACACATACACACACACACACACACACACACATACACACACACACACACACACACACGCATGCTTGTGTGTGTCTTTGCTTAGAAATCTTTAAATTCTTCCCACAAATGCAAATATGTGACCACAATCCAAATGCAAATCAGATAACATTAGCTGTGACCACAGAGTGAATCTATATTAACAGTAGGCCGACTAGAAAGGCAAGAAATCCCCCACAGCTGTTATTTTTCGGGGAAGTTGGCAAAGCACTGACGAGAAAAATACTTAAATTTAAATGTCTCACCTGAGAAAAAGTTAAAGTGATGATGCAAACTAAAACAATCATGAGCACTGAGTATCTGTGATTTAGGGCTGTCACTAAATCAGGTTTTGTCTGTGTGGCTAAAAGGACACTATAATGATATTATTGGATGCGTGCTGTAGAGAATTAAAAAACAAAATAGTATCAGCTAACTGTTGCTGCTGAAAATACACACACACACACACACACACACACAGCTTGTGTGTGCCTTTGCTTAGAAATCTTCACAATCCAAATCAGATAACAGTAGCTGTGACCACAGAGTGAATCTATATTAACAGTAGGCCGACTAGAAAGGGAAGAAACCCCCCACAGCTGTTATTTTTCGGGAAAGTGGCAAAGCACTGACGAGAAAAATACTTTAAATAGTTTGAGGTCACGGGCCTCACTGTGTCAGAGGAAATCACTTTAATGAATCCATTGTTACTATGCTGTAAAACATTCCAAACAAAAGCCTTTTTGTAATAATATTAACTTTATCAAGCTGTTGCTTTAAGTACACAATAAAAATTAAACTTCAAATAAAAATGTAGATCACAGGTTATTGTAACAACATTTTCTAGTGAAGGAAAGTTAAAGTAGAAATAAATAAATAAATAAATAAATAAAAACCTTGGCTACATCAAAGAGTCAGTGTGCCTAAAACTAAAATTCCCGCATTCCTCTGATCACCTGTGAGTCACTGTCTCATATTATCATGTTAACACCACATACTGCATGATTTCTCTGCAGCACAGAAACATGTGGATTCAATGATAACCAAGTGAAATGTACAAATGTAACATTACCATTTAAAAAACATAAAACATTTTCCACAGAAATACCATTAAATAATAACAATGTAAACATGCTCTTTCACTCACATGTAGACGGAAAAATGAGGAGGACTTGGCGAGTGTTCAGCTGTGACAGGAGGCTGTAGAAAATGGAGTGATTGTAGGAAGCATTAAGCTTTCACATGAATCGGGGGGGCAGGAAGGAAAGTAATGGTTAAGCCAAAGTGAGATCACACTTATTTAATGCTCTATAGTAAGAAAAACACAAAGACAAAGCTCCTCACTGTGATGAACATGATATGATATAAAAACTAAAACATTAGGAATCTGACATACAGTTTAGATGATGTCACTCATCTCAGGCTTTTTACAGGAATTTGAGCTGCTTTTGAGCAAAGGCAGCAGGGTCATGTTGGCTTCTATAGATCTGGTGCTCAGGGCCTCTGTGCTGTGCTTTAAGATGGCCATTTTCTAGACACTAGTAAGATTTCTTCGTTTTGTCCTCTGCCTGTGTGTCAGTGGTAGACTGCATGATTTTGGATGTTCCTGTTTGGTCTCATGTTCAGAGTCACTCTGTCACCTCATCTTGGAGTATCATCTTCCTGATTTATTCATGGATGCTGTCCTGATGGCTCAGGTCTTATTCCCAGTGTTGTTGCTGTATTTTTAAAAATGGCACAAAATATGAAAAATAAAAATTCCTCAGGAGGAGGATGATGGATCTTGTTGTGTTTTATTTTTTTATTCCATCCGTAGCTTTATCTAAAAATGAGGAAGAATGGTGCCGATGCTTTTGTAACTGATGGTGCCTTCTCTGTTTGGCTGTGACATCACTGAGAGGTCAGGGTCGTGTCCCTGACAGGCCTGAGGGAGGAAAGAGAGGACGGGTGTTTATACAGTTTCACTTGTCTGTTTTCATCACTTTCCTTTCTTCGTGTTCCTCCTTTGTTCTTTGTCTTTGGCTCTTCCACCTTTACCTCTCCACGGTTCTGCATCAGCATCAAGCACACCTGTGGTTCATCACCCCAACTTTCCTCCTCATGAACACAAAGTGAAACCAGAACTGTTTGTTTATTCTGCATCGATCTACAGCCCGATCGATCCAACAGTGTCTGTGGAAGTTATTTTCCTCTGATGTTTTTTCCAACTCAAACCTGAGTGTCATTTGTCTTTGGTTCTGATGTCACCGCTGATCAACACAAACCTTCTGCCGTCACAGTTACTTTCAGCTGCTCACTATTTTACCACAGTGGAAACTTCCACTTTTTTTCATGCTAGATGCCCTTTGACACGACGCCCACAGGATTTCTGTCTCTTGAGTGTTGTGGTTCACATTTGCCTAATAAGTGAAGGCTGTTGAAGTGAACCACAACTTTCTAAGTGCCCAGTTCTGTTTTCTTTCTTCACTGTAGTGTGACACAATAATAGCAATCCAATAATTGATCCATGGAGCCTGCTGAAGGTTTTGCTGAACCTTTTCACCCCTTTACTCTTTTTAAAGCTGCAGTTAAGCCAAATTGTGCCCCAGTTTTGGAGGATTGTATAGGTTCCTCCATCACCCTCACTAACTTGAACTGGAGAACTGGATGAAAATGAATATCTAATCGACTTCAGACTGTTCACATTTGTGCACTTGTTCATGTTTGACTCTGCCTCATTTCAGTCCTCATTTCACCACACTTCTGTGTGGAACAGAAATTTTTGTTTTTGGACAAGGTCAGCAAATGCTTGAAGCTCTTTTTAAAAAACATATTTAATTGTAGAATCAATTAATCCATTTTGTGTGATCTGGGACCATTTGATTAAAATGACTGATACAAATACTTCAAAGTTGTTGGTTTTATAACAACAAAATACTTCAGTTGAAACAGAAATCACAAAAATAGAGAATAAACCTGCTCATATTTGACTCCTCTTGTTTTTATTTGTATCCAGTGCTGTGGGTGGATAAGATTCCTGATTGTCTTAAACTTTGACATGAAGGCGAAATGCTGCGTAACAATAAAGTGTATTCCAGATGTGAACACAAATAGCTTTTTAAGCAGATGTTTGCTGTGCTTGCATTACTTTCTTTTCTGGAAGTGTATAATTTGAGTTGATCTTAATGAACCACTGGGTCACTCTCCAGGGACAGACTGGAATCAGAGACATGTGGAGACAGTTCATTTCCAGGTGGGGGAGTCGGCTTGTTTCCACAGCATTCATGAAAGATGACCACAGTCCTGTTCCGCTTTTTGTCTACAACAGGAAATGGGCGTTTCATCTCTGAAACATTAATACACAGGCAGAAGATCCACTGAAACAAAATGTTGAAGCAAAGCAAAAGCAGGTCTTGATGTAGATGTAGGCTGATTATTTCTTGGTCACTATTTCTTTAGTATAAAGATAAAGATAAAGATGACCTTTATTAGTCCCACAGGTGGGAAATTTGTTAATTTGTTTTTACTTTTATTCACTGAAATGCATCAATTGCATGTGTCTAACTCAAGTAATACCCTGTCCTGATGTCCTAGATCCTCCCAGCAGAGATGTGAGCAGAGGAGGAGACATGCGGCTCTTCTGATTCCTTCTTTTTCAATCCCTCCATTTAAAAGCACAAGTTCACACTGCAGTAGTTGTGCGTCTTAAATATCTGCACATCCTCTACAGAGAAAACAACTGTGAGTAAGAGGGACAGCTCCATTTAAAATGTATTTATACTTCAGTTTGGTGTGATATATATTGGGACATTTATATATAAGAGCTATTTTGTGATATTTTGTATTACTGAATATGACACTTTACCTTGTTTGTTACTGTTCTTATTTATTGGAGCAACTGTCATCACATACTTTCCTCTGGGATTAATAAACTATTTCTCTAGACTGTTTCTTTGAATCTCATTTATGCTCCAGATCAGTTTGCAGACACTGAAAGCACAGTAAGGTGGTTTAAACGATTCAAACTGCTGCAGATGATGTTTACCTCAGATTCTTAGTAGTACAGAGAGTTGGAAGGAGAGGATGCCTTTATAAGGTATTTCTATTTTACACGTTTTACTAAAGGCTATTCTATTCTATGATATGAAGCAGAAAGCGCTAAAGCACAGATGTGGATTGTTGTTATTACTGTAGAGTCTTTACCTTACAATATAAAATGCGTTGATGCAACCGTTGTTGTGATTTGGTGCTATATATCGTATTTTTCTGACCATAAGGTGCAATATCAGTCTATTTTCATACATAAGTTGAAACTAAACAGTAAGATAAGTCAAACGTTATTCAACTCATTCACGTGTTGAATTCTCTCCCCAGTCTGCATGCCAAATATCCTTGGGCAAGATACTAACCCCAAAATTGCCCTCCGATGCGTTCATCGGAGTGTGAATGTGTGTGAATGTTTATTAGTTGCACTTGTGTTTGGAAGTGCTTGTATGAATGGGTGAATGAGGTGTGTTGTATAGAGCGCTTTGAGTACTCTGGGAGAGTAGAAAAGCGCTATATAAGAATCAGCCCATTTAACAGGTGTCATTTTGGGGTCCTTATACACAGAGAATAATATTATGTTGAAGCACAGTGGGCGTTACTCTCCGAGACTCCTGACTACGGTAGCCGTAATGCTCCAACAATCCATCAAGCTGTCGTACTAAAACATTTTGACAGATTTTTGAGTGTACCACATAAAATTGGTTTGAGGTCAGTAAGCACAACCAGAATTTATACATAAGGCGCACTGTCAATTTTTGAGACTATTAAAGGATTTTAAGTGCGTCTTATAGACCGAAAACTCTGGTAAACAAAATTAAATTGAATTGTTTGCCTTTTTGTTTCTATGAGTCGCCTCACAGTTTTTCCTTCCAGATCTGATGTTAAAGACTTTACTCTGTGTCCTCTAACTCTCACATTATGAAAGACGGGAGTTTAAGATGCAAGCCAGCATTCCCAGTTTGATGTGGTTGGTTCCTGAATTGTCAGTGGATGCCTGGATGTGTGACCTCTTGGTACATGACAAACTCTTTTTTTACAGTTAAGTTGATCACATTATTAAAATTAGAGTTTGTAATAAACAAAAATCCTGTTGGCTGTGGTAGACTCTTGCATCTATAATCTGATGATGATCTGAGGTCCTGTTCTTCTCTGCCATGATCAGAGCCTCTGTGCTGTCCCTTTAATCTGGCCTTTTTCTAGCCACTGCTAGGATTTCTTGATGTTTTGTCCTCTGTCTGTCTGTCAGTGGTACATTACATTATTTTGGGTCCTCCTGTTTGGTCCCAGCATCTGTCTTCAGCTGTCAGAGGAACTCCATCAGCTCATCTTGGAGTATCAGATGGATTTGTCATCAAATGACTAAATCTGAATGAATTTCCATGACTTTTAAGTGTTTGGGGGGGATTTTTCCTAAGGATTATAAACTGGTTAAAACCCAGGACAGAAATAATATAATGATGTAATCTGTAGCACATCTATCTGTAGTTTAAATAAAGTAATCATATAGTATCCACTTCACAGTTAACACAGAAGAGTCATTATATTCAAGCAAATCTGAACCATATTATATCCTGTATATTTGTGATAAATACGTTCGTAGTTAATAAACATTAGAAGTAAATTTGTGCTAAAAACGGTTAAACTGTTTTGGGTTTGAAATCTGACCAGAGTAAGACTCCGGTACCACAAACGATCTTTGTTGTGTTGGACGTGCAGCATCAGTAGCGAGGGAGCGCTGCCCCCACGAACACGTGTTGTGAACAAGTGCTTCGGCAAAGATAAGAGAGGAAACAGCTCATGCACACGTTAAAATTGCCGTGCGCGCTTGTGCCTTTGGAAACCTTTGGAAAGAAACAAGCCTTACAAAGGAAAAAGATTTATAAAGACAGTACAATGAAAGAAAGGAGAGGCGGAACAAACTGCGGTTGCTGAGGTCTGACTTGTGAAAGCAGCGCCTCCTACACAGACACAGACAGGTCTCCTCTTCAATCACATCGCGTCAGTGCTCACAAGAGAGAAAACGGACATTAAACTATCGATGTAATTAGTCTCGTACATCGATCGATCCGCCACAACTCCACAGTTTCATTAGGTGATTGCGCCGCGATCTTCTACAGGAATGTCGCTCGCGTGGATTGTGTGCTTTTCGATGATCTGGACTTCACTTTCAAACGGTAAACAAACATAACCTGGCTGATTTATGTCTGTGTGTTTTGTATTTTTTTTTTTTAATTTAATTAATTTTGCGCCAGCAGTGGCTTGAAGTTAGGATGGATGTGACCGTGTCTGTTCTCCTCAGCGCAGATTTCAGCTGTTAGTAACAGACCCGCCAGTTCGTCATCATCGTCGGTGACAAACGAATGTTTTCGTAAACTTTGAGAAAGTTTACGAAATTCAGCAGATCTGCGTGTTTTGGTTTGTCATCATCAGAAGATGATATATGAACATGAATGTAAAATTAATTCAAACGTGCAGGTAACCAGTGCCACCTGTCAGATTTCTGCTCTGTGCTGGGATTCCCAGAGGAGGTTCGGCGTGGTGGTGTTTTTCCCCTGTCGAGGGTTCAGTTTTTGTGGCCTGAGTTGGACGTTAGTCATCCTCTGATACGTATTTGGAGTTTCGTCTGACGATGGAAGCTGGTCAAAGGTTTGTCAGGGAAACGTGATGATCTGTCTCAGAGTTTTGAGGACTTGTCGTTGATCAATGTCTTAAAATCAAAAGCAGTGTGGATGAAGCGACCCTTATGGGAATAATTTATTGTAATTTCTCATGACAACTTCTCTCATTCAAAATAACTTTAATCTTGTCGGCTGTAAATGTTTTGACAAAAAAGCCTCTTTTGGAAGTTTGACCTTAGTTTAAATCCCTTTCCGCAGATCTGCGTGTTTTCAGTCTCACCTGCATGTTTGATGTGTCTGTGTGTCCACTCATCACATATGAAACTCTTTGCTTCGACGTGACCATTTTAGGGTTTTTCACTGTAGTTTCCTTTGAGCTGAAGCACTAATGACTGTTGTTCTGTTGTGGTTTAGATCCACAGGAGGTGATCACAGTGAAGCAGGGAGAGGACGTCACTCTCCAGTGTTGGGGTTTTGCAGATGCTCCCATCGAGCTGCTGGAGTGGAGCAGACCTGAGCTGACAGACTACGTGTTTTACTACAGAGAGCAGCGCTCCTATGAAAAATATCAGCATCCGTCTTACAAAGGCCGGGTGAAGCTGAGAGACCCGGAGATGAAGAATGGAGACGTTTCAGTGATTCTGAAGGAAGTCACCTTCAATGATACGGGCAGATATGAGTGTTTGGTTGCAACGAGGAGAACGAGAGACAAGCGGAGCTCCATCATTGTCAGGGTGGAACAGACTACTAATGATACCTCGGGTGGAGGAAAGACTGAGAGAGAAAACAGGGATGTTGGAGGGAACATGGAGAGAGAAAAGTGGCGTGTTGGACAGATAGCAGCAATAGTGATTACAGTGATTGTAGCAACCGCATTGTTTTTTCTTTTTGGGGTGGTTGTAGCTAAGGTGGGACAGCAGGTTCACTACTAATGGGAGGGTTTGTGTGGTTTGATCCCCGTCTGCTCCAGTCTGCATCCTAAATATTTTCAGTGCAGATACTTACCCTAAGTTGCTCTCAGATGCAGTTATTGGAGTCTAAATGTTAGACAGAAAGCTCTGACACAGAAAAAGTGCTGGTGTGAAAAAGGAGAAAGGAGGCAAAAGGGATTAAAGAGCTTTATTAAAGTTTCTATTAATACTAACTAAAAGAGACGGACAAGCTGCTATCACCATTTAAAGAAACAAAACAGAACTCAAGTGTTGGTCAATTAACTGAAGAGTAAGTGGAAAAAGGTTTGGTCACCAAACACTGGCAAGACTAAACAATCACCAAACGAAGCGCACTATGTGCAAACGTCAACCACACAGCTCACCAGCTACAACCACACAAATGGCACTCTGGCCCAGAGCTCACCTTTCCCTGGGCTTAAATACTTTTAATTACTGATGTGAGTCAGCTGTGTAAAAGAGAAAGGTGGCACCTCAGGGAGAAGAGAGTGTAGGACACGCCCACACTGTCATCTTCAGGAGGAGGCCCTGCTCGGGCCGTAACCAATAAATACAAACCTGTGGTTTGTCAAATGACTACGATAACCAAAACAATTAATCAAGTCCGTAACCGTTGGATCACCAAATTGTAGGCTTTCCACCTACTAAACCCCGTAACAACGGTTAGGCATCGCCTGCGGAAGCTGCCAACCATATCTCAATGGGTTCAAAATACTGACCGAGGGTGGCCGCAGACCCTCAAAACAATGCCCCATGTGATAGGCAGGCCTTTTTGAGCCATCACATGTGGAGAACACAGCAGGCAGAAGACCTTACTGGAACAGTTTTCAGGTGGTTTGTCAGGTCAGGGGTACCGTTTACTGATTATTGTCGTCTCCGTTGCTTCTAACACAAAGATCAGAGACAAACAAACCCGTGAGGATCTCCTGCAGAGCGATGAAGCTGGAAACGAGCTGCACTGAAATGTCACCTGATTCTTGAGTCTGCTGTTACTGTTACAGTTTGAGTTGATGGTTCAATCCCCAAAGTGTAAATGACTACAGGAGAAAATATAACTACAACACAGCTAAAGTGCAATTATTTTTATTAAACTGTAACTCTGAGCTATTTTAATAACTAATATTTTTGGAAAAATGTTTGAGGTGCTGCAAAATATTTTGTTTTTTTTCTAAAAGTGATTATTTGGTGCTAAACAGCTGTATGGCTCATGTGTTTTTCCTCTATTTTAATAATGGTACAAACACTGTGCTGTATTTGTCACTGAACACTTTACAACTCCATGAGATAAAATATTTTATAAGAAGTTTACAAATGTACAATTTACAAGTGTTTAGTACTCTGAGCAGCATGAACAGGGACTTGAATTAAAAAAAATCTTGACTTAAACTGATTCTGCTCACTGATGAGGACAATCTTCCCCTGGACTGTGAACAAACACTCCCCTGCCCACCCACCTCACCAATCTGAGCCATGATCATAGTGACCATCATCACTCAGGACACTCACATACAGACTCTATACTCAGACCTTCTGCACTGCTACCAAGCACTTTGTTCTCCAATGTGCCTCTCTATTGTTTGTGTGTGTATTCCTCTTGACGGTATACATCTCTTGTGTTTGCTGTTTATTCCTGATGTCTTTACAAAGTTTTGCACAGTTGGCGTGGTAAAGCACAGATGTGGATCGTTGTTATTACTGTAGATCAGCGGTCCCCAACCCCCGGGCCTCGGACCGGTACCGGTCTGTGAGTCGTTTGGTACCGGGCCGCGAGAGTTGAGGCTCAGGTGTGAAATGTATGGTTTTCAGGGTTTTTATCGGTTTTCAGCGTTATTTTGTTATCGTTTTTATCGTTAACTCGGTTTTCCTGGGTCTTTTCACGTGTGTTATGATAAATCTTCTTTTTTTCGGTACCGGCACTAGTTTTATTTTGTTGTATTTATCTGCGACACCTCATTGCTGGTCCGTGAAAATATTGTTGGGCATAAACCGGTCCGTGGCGCAAAAAAGGTTGGGGACCGCTGCTGTAGAGTCTTTACCTCACAATATGAAGTGCTTTGAGGCCACTGCTGTTGTGGTTTTGTGATATATAAATAAAATGTAATTGAATTGTTTAGCTAACTTCTCTTGATGTTTTGTCCTCTCTCTGTCTGTCAGTGGTACATTGCATGATTTTGGATGCTCCTCACCTTCAGAGTCACTCTGTCAGCTCATCTTCAAGTGTCATCTTCCTGATTTATTCATGGTCGCTGTGTTGATGGTTCAGGTCTTATTTCAAGTGTTGGACTGACTGCATTTACAAATTGGCACAAAATCTGAAAAATAGAAACTGCTCAGGAAAATTTTGGATGATCATGTTTCATAATCCTTCCTGAGGTTTCTTTACAGATGAGGAAGACAGTGCAGATGTGTTTGGAACTGATGGAGTTTTCTCTGTTTGGTCATCAGACTGGTGAGGGTGGTTTTTGGTGTTTACACGTGTTATGACACATTCAGAGTTCAGGGTCATGCCACGTGGTACTACAATGGCCTGTGGCTTTCATAGGAAAGAGGGAGGTGAAATGACAGTTTCCTTATTACAGAGCTACACTGGCCTGTTGTTAACAGTTTTTATGACTTTAGAATTTCAAACTCTATACCAATACTCAGAAAAAGTCTCAATAGGTGATTCTTCAAATCCAACAAAAGTGGTTACAAACATTTTTGCGCCGTTTGTGCTGCTATCTGTTCCAACTCAATTTAAAATCAGGGCCAAACTTTATCTCTATCAGATCCACAGTCAAATCCATAGTAACTGAGTTGTTCATGTTCAAATTTGTGAATTAAAAGGAAACGTGATTTATAGACATCACATGAACATCGTTTAATGGCTCAACCAGTACAGGGCACAGAAAGTCCCCATCATACTGTGGAAACACTGTTACTCAGCAGCCTTCATTCAATCACTGCATCCTAGCTGACTGACAAGATTAATATCCTGGGCTGACTCAGAAGCAGAGCTGTTAAACTTGTATGTGTCACATGAGCGTAACTTTTAACTGTATTGTGTCCTCCTGTTCTTTGTTCAGAGTTTAGTTGTTTCTCCTGTGTTTAACACGGCTTTGCCCACTGTAGTGTGTGTTGTGTGATGGAGTACACAGGTTAATTTGAAGGTCAGACTGCAGAGCGACATCCTGAACAGCAGTGATCTAATTCGTTGTGTTTGAGCGTCATCTGGTGGTGAGTCTGGTAATTGTAAAAGGATGATGTGACTTCTCATGAGCATTGTAGTGTGGCTGCGTGATGTTAAGCTGACCTTTTCTCCTCATCTGTCTTTAGACGTTTTTTCCCCAGTTCCATTTTGTGGACGCCACCAATCACAACCCACCTGACACTTATAAAGAGGGTTGCTTCCCTGCGCCTTCTGGCCAGGAAACAGGTCCTGACTGTTGTTTGTTCTTTGGGGTTGAGGAGCAGAGCAGAGCTGGAGGTGACAGACCTGACATGTCCAAAGGTAAAAGGGATGAGAATATATTTCAAAGGCCCTGATCTGGCAGATCTTCAGTTCTTATCTCCAACAAAACTTAAACAGCCTGTTGAGAGACGCGTGGTCCTGTAGTTGGTTGGAGTGTACCTGCACGTGGTGATAATCCCTGACCCAGATGGTGTAGACTGGAGGTGAAGGGCATCTTCAAACTGAATGAGGACTTCTGTCAGGCTTGGTTAGTCTGTGGAGCTGCAGAGGCACAGAGAAGTATGGATCTGGCTGTAGCTGAAGGAAAAACTGAGGTTTGGGAGGAGTTTAGTAAAGTAGTGGAACAAGATTTTCAGTGTCTGTTGGTTTCTAGATTTTATTTCTTACACTTTACTTCATTCTTTTTGCTCATGACTGAATTTTCAAAAAACGTGTTTACCCACATGTTTCAGCCAAATAAACTTTTTTCCTCATAATGATGAGAGGGGGAAACTACAGAACTACCACCCTGTAAGAGAGGAAGGAGGAGGAGGGTCTTGCTTGATGCTAGTGTGGACCGATCAAAGTTCAGTAGCACCTACAGATGGAGAAAGCTTCTTCACTTTGGCTGCTCTGTAAGTATGCTGTGATGTGTTTTGGTTTCTGAAAAGGATTAAAAAGGACTCTCACTGTGTTGCTTCACAAACATCCAGTTTGTGAAGAAGATAAAAAGAGAGAAAACCACTTCCTGTTTTCTGCTTCTTCAGTCTGTAGATCGACCAGACTGATGGCGTTGCTGCTTTTTTCCTGAATGTGAAGCTTTAAACTAACCTGTTATTTCTCTTTAGTTTCAACCTCACTGCTGATCTGCACAACAAACCAAGGTCAGTAACCTTCTCCTGTCACACTTTAAACCTGATATCAGCTACACCGTAATAGAAGCTCTGAGCATTTTTTTATATTTTTATATCATAGTTATTACGCTAAGCTATCCAGGAGCCTGCTGAAAGTTTATTAATGTCACCATAAGCATAAAGGAAGTATGTTCACCTGAAGAAACTGTTCTAACTTTCTTGGAGGTTCACTTAAAAAAAAACAAAAAAAAAACTGATCAGCTTTGACTGAGCTCACAAAGTTCCCCACAGCAGGTCTGCTTTGGACCTCAGTGCTGGCTTGTACTTAATATGTATCCTCCTCACAGCTGGTCTGACTGTGAGTCCCAGCAGCTCTCAGTTCTTTGAAGGAGACTTTGTGTCTCTGAGCTGTGAGGAGGACGACAGCTCTGCTGGATGGACTCTGAGGAGAAACACAAGCAGAGAAATTAGTGCTGAATGTGGAATCGAGTGGGGAAGATCAGCTGGTTCTTCCTGTATCATCAACCACATTGTCCAACTGGACAGTGGTGTTTACTGGTGTGAGTCCAGAGAGGGTCCCATCAGTAACATGGTTAACCTGACAGTCACTGGTAAGCTGAGTGTGTGGAGTTAGTGTTGATGAAGCTGTGTGTAAATGGATGAAATGCTGTAGTTTGTCTCTGTGTTGAGGTGGATCAGTGATCCTGCAGAGTCCTGTCCTCCCTGTGATGGAGGGAGATGACGTCACTCTGCTCTGTAAAACAGAGACCACTCCCTCCAACCTCCCAGCTGCTTTCTATAAAGATGGCTCCCTCATCAGGAAGCAGCCTACAGGTCACATGACCATCCAGCATGTTTCCAGGTCTGATGAAGGCCTCTACAAGTGTGACATCAGCGGTCATGGAGAGTCTCCATCCAGCTGGATCACTGTCACAGGTGAGCAGCTTCACTCTGATTTCACCTTTTATTTTATTTTATTTTTTTTTTTGCCTGTCCCGTTTGGTTCTTTTGCCATCAGAATTATTGTCTAAAGGCAAAGAAAGATGCCCAACGGATTTACTTTACCAAATGGACCATCCCAGCCAGGACATGAAGCAGGTATGGAGGAGATCAAGGCTCCAGACATCCAGAGACCCCCAGAGCACAAGGGAAGACCAACGGAGGGGCAACCGTGCCACTATCCCGGAAAGAGCTGAGGAGAGCCCCAGATGAGGGGTCACTCAGCAGCTGCGGAGCAGAAGCCAGGGGGGGTTGCAGTGATGTGCCCGTGAGCCCGAAGTGGCCCGAGCGAGCCCCAGGCTCCAGGCCCCGACAAGCAGCCACCAAGGAGTGAGCCGGTGTGTACGTGGACGCCCATCCCCGGACACAAAGAACCATCAATGCACCGATGTCTGAGGGTCTGTCACTGCCAGGGGGAGTGGTGGGGGGAGATAGGCCTCCAAACCTTGGAGGGCCTGAGATGTCCCTACAGAGGTGACGTCTGATACCCAACCTGACATATAGACACAGACAAACAGGCACACACAGATACAAACATCCATTCCCACCCTCATGCTCTCATATGCAATTACTCCACACTCAACCAACGTGGAGACAGACATAGAGAGACACTGTACACACAATCACACTCCCCAAGCGTGCTCTAAGCCCCAGGTCTAGGTACCCTTGCCCCTGGAGGGGGAAACTGCACCCAGACCCAGGTGGTGTTACCCTTTTCCCTGCGGTGGGGAGAAGCAGACCGCCCCGACTCGGCAGCAGCAGGGAGGCCCCACATTCCAGACCCCAGTCGGGCGGCCAACTCCTCCTCCCAGCCCCCCCTCCCCACCAGGCAATAGAGAACAGAGGGGTGTGAAGACTTCAAACCTCCCTCCGCCCGCTCATATGTAGTGTTGATGCATGTGTGTTCTAAGGTGCATTTAAAGCCCAGGAGGGCATGGAGCTACCTGCCAGAGAGCAGCAGGTAAGCGCATAGCCCCTCCTGATAGCCCTCAATGTCTACGTGTATTTAAAATTGAGAGGTGGGCAACGACGCCAGGGGTGAGGTTGTACACCCTGATAGTCTTTTGGATACCGTGTAGCGTGCCCACCCCCAAGATCCTATATGTATGTGTTATGAGAGTGTGAGTAATGTGAATGTCTAAGTTGTGGGATAAAATTGAGGCACAGGCAGCCAGAAGGGGACAGAGGGGGGGTGCCTCCCCTGCACCCTGGTGACACACCTTTACCCCAAGGCCCTGCATGTGTGGGTGATTGTGGTGGAGCGGGAAGAGGGAGGCAGCTGGAGATGGGGAGGGAAGGAAGGGAGGGGCAAGTGACCCCTCCCTGGGGCCAGCTCCCCCGCTGATCCCAGTAGGCACCCCCATACTCTGCAACCCACCAGGGAAAGGGGGCCCAGGCCCATCCGGACCCCACCACAGAGAAAACTGCACCCACCCCATCATCCCCTCATCTTCCAGACTACACAAGACAAGCTCTACACAAGGCTGAGTTCTTCCTCCACCTCTCCTATATCTCCCCCGCCTGCAGAGTGAGCTCACCTCTTATTTCATCCACATATTCACCTGAACTGACTCTCCACCTCTACAGCCCCACCCCAGCTTCAGCCCATCCAGCCGACTTTCAGAGTTTTCTTCTACCAAGTCATTTTCACTCCATATTTCATGTCCACTCTCATCGTGGTGTCTTTGTATCGACGCAGAGACAAAGGTAACTGTCTAAATCACCTCGATTATTTATTGAGTTCAATTCAATGTAAAAATTTCTGATCACCTGGTCATTTCTGAAGTGACCAGCTCATCTCTAAGGTAACAGCCCCGCCCACTCATGCTGGGCCGAGATCAACTAAGGACTTCAATGACGTTGTGGTGGTGACCACTGGGCATCACTTTTGAGCTTCAGAGACTCGGCTCATGATATCAGATCACTGTGATTCAACTATGTGTGAAGTCACTTCTTTAAGACAGAACTAAAATTTAAGATGTGCACACTCTTCATTTTAGGGCATTTTGAGAGTTGCTGTGCGTTGCAGAAGTCGACGAACTTCTTCATGCAAAATATTCATTTCATTCAGTTTATTATAACAAAATGTTCCAGTGCAACGTTTTCATTTTTTCCTTTCTCATAAGAATTCATGACAAGAACTACAATTAACGCAGTTTTAAAATAACACCCAGGTGCTATATCAGATAAATCATCTAAACAAAATTCTGATAAGCAAAGGACATAAATATCATATCTGTAAGTGTGTGGAGACATTTATTTATGAGACATGAGCTCTTAGTGGCCTGTTTGCCACTAAGAGCTAAAATTAGGAGTAAAAATGCCTTTAGTGTGTAAAAATGCTATTTTATTGCCCATTTTCCCTGAAATGTTCTACAGATGGATGTGACCCTGTCAGAGCTGTCTCTGCAGGACTGTTTAAAGCAAACTCTCAGTTGCTGTAATTTCTCTTAAATTCGACTGAAATTAATTTAGGCCTGAACATTTACGTCCTTCACATCCTTTTGAATATCATATGATGAAATATGTGAATATGATTTTGCAAATTTGTGTGGTTGTTGGCAATACCCACTGTGTCTGATACTGAAAACAAAAATGTGCCAAGAAACAAAAATAAACAAATTTAGTCAGTCACACTCACACGTTAAAAACAAAACAAAAAACATTCATTTTATTTGTTTACAGCAAAACGGTTTCAAAACAGTATTAACTGGACAGAATTTTGAGTGCAGAGTGGTAGGCCTGGCTTTAGATTATTAATGACTAACCTCATGGATCATCTCAGTTCTTCCTGCCACATGATGCATTTGTCTCCGCCCATCAGGGACACTTGTTAGCACTCATCCTCCATTGTGCTAACGTGTTTTTAATATCCTACCCATAGCTTTGTAGCTAGCTACAGGACACCATTATATAACAACTCACGCAACTTCAACAACACTCCAAACAATGCTGCTGTTTAGTTTTCTTCATTAGGACATTTCTAACTCTCAGTGATGGCACATTGTTTGAGTTTGTAAAGCCGAAGAAAGATCAGTACCCATAAATGACTAATGATGTCGTGCTTAAGTGGGGGATACTTTCCTTTGTCTTATGTACATTAGAACGACAACAACAACAACAACAATGACAATAAAAAGTAACACAGCACACACAGACACATCATATATATCTGAAGGAGACCTGTCCTCATCCCCTCTGTCCTTGTCTCTCCACATCTGTTTGTCCTCTTCATCCATCCAGGCTCCATGTTAACCTCTGTAGGATCTGAAGAAACACTGACTGTTTAGTGTGAACGCCAGGAGTAACTAACGGAAACAGACAAGATGCATACAAAGCAAAAATCCAGAGTTTCTGCCAGTTTTGAGGCACTTTGTCTCTGCATACTTTTTCAAATTATTTTAAAGAATTTTAAAATGAATTTTTTCAACTTTCAAAATGTACAAAGCAACACTACCTTTATTTCTTATTGAACACCACTGACACATCTACCTGGCTTTTATTAGGCGTGGCCAAAGTTTCAGATTATGAGCAATCACAGTCAGTAACCACGAACAGGTGAAAGTTTATTTAATGGGTTTTATTTAGAAGGCTTAAAAAAATAAACTAATAGACAATATTTTTTTTAAGTTATTAAAAGATAAGAAATTGCTAAGAAGTGAGTCTCATATAATTACAGGATGTGTTTTGCTTTCACACTTTCATTCTAGCAGTTTCTGGTTTCATCTGCTTCAGACTCTCGAGGTCACATGACTGTATTTTCCACTCAAAATGAGCTCTGCTGCCTGCACCAATCAGAGACGTTATTGGATGATGACGATGATAAACTTGTGATTAAAAAAACAACACAAAAAAGCAAAAATGTGAGAATAAAATCCAAATCTGCTGCAAACTTAAGGTGGACACTAAAGTGTGGTAATCATCACCTCTGCCTACAGCACACCTGACTGTAACACTGACAAAGTCAAGACTTTCAAACTCTTGATTTTGTTGTACGTGTTTACAGTGACAGTAAAGGTGAATCAGTTTAAGAGCACAGTCACAGGGACACGAGGCCGCTGCTTTAATAGCAGAGTAAAATCTCACCTGTACACACGAACAACAGAGGGCAGGCAAACAGCAGAATCCAGAAGAGCATCGCAGATGTTCCTGAACACATCTCTCATTGCTCTACAGATCCCAGATCAGGTTGTTAACAGAGAAGCTGAACAGGCTATGAGCCCCACTACAGCACCCACAACGCCCACTTTAAGTGGGTGTTTCCTTCTAGGAGATTTATGAGTGACGGACAGTCACATGACTTACAGGGATTTTCTTTTTTTAAATAAGATTTCCAAGCTCACATCAAGCCCTCGTGCCACAACTAAGTCTGAACTTATTTGCCAATTAAAGTCTTTTGTTGAAAGGATTCCTGAACTGACTGTTCATCACTGTTCATTGTTCATCACAGAAACATTAAAAAAGAAGAAATCCGTAAACCTGAGACCGCTGAAGGAGAGCATGAAACCATGACTGTATCATGTGACCTGGTCTCGTTCACCACAGAGTAAAGCAAGTATAGATATAGAAATGTTCAAAGTACTTTAGGTACTTCGAATATTGTTATATCATTACTATTTAAATATTTAGCAACTTTAAATATTTAAACAGTGTAGATATAGAAATATTTTAATGAATGAGCACATTGTAGTTATTATACTTTTGGGGATTTTTATAGTGCTATTTTTAGTGCTTTTTTCCACACATGTAATTGTCAACAACAGCTGTGAGGTCATCCAGTTTCCTGTTTCTGATGGAAGTTTCCCTGCAGGGTTAATAAGACAAGTAAGCAAAGAAATAAGTTTTACATAAGTGTCTGTACAGACAGTCAATATATTTTTTATTGTTCTGTTCACCTGTGTAATCTATTTGTAGTTTGATTAGGTTAATAATTTAGTAGTTTTGTAGCTGTAAACATCTTGACATGTTGGTTTTATGTTTTCTATGACTGACGGCTCTGTGGTTAATCATGTGCATCTTCCTCTTCTGTCCTCAAGTCACTCGACAGCTCTGACAAACAGAAGCTGTCAAACTGTCACTGCGAGCCATATTTTAGACCGAGCTTCAGTTCAAAACAATTATAAATATTATTTGACTACAGTATGGATGCAATGCAATGTTTTAATGATGTCAGTAAGTTTCATGTTATTTATAGTTTACTTCTAAGGGTGGTGCTATGCTGTTAACGCTACAGCAGTGAGCTTTTTTACAGGGTCAGTAACCTTTGATCTCACTTTTAGTTTTTCTTTTGTGTTCATGGTTTTCAGACAGAAGTCTGATGGAAAATGTAAATCACTGTGGTCAGAGGGAGAGAGACAGGGGACTCCACAAAGAGCAAAAATAGCTTGACCTCAGCCACAGACTGGAAGCAGCAGGAACTTCTTTCAGTGGTTTCAGAACAGACTGTGTGAGTGTGCCATTTCAGGAAAGTTAAGGACCTGGGCCTCCTACTTACATGTGCATTATCACACCTGGTGGATATATTTAACCTCTTTCACAGAACAACCTGTTAATTTCCTGTAATATTAGTGCCACAGAAGAATAGTACAGTTATATATATAAAAAGAAGAGTGATTCCTGTGGGTGTGTTGCACCAACCTTTCTACCTTGGTACCTCACGGTGACTCACACACACACATCCCTCCATTGCTGAAGCAGTTGCAAGAATCTTTGGCCACAAAGTGATTGGTGAGTGTCATGGTGGGAACCCCGAACCAGATGGTGGACACCGGAGCTGAAGGCAGCCATCACGCTAAAGAAGAAGAAGAAGAGTCTTATTGGGTTTGGTTAGCCTGTGGGTCTTTGGAGGCAACTGATGGGTACCAGCAGGCAAAAACTCACCATGCTGTAGTCACGGTGTATAGTGGGCGTGGGTTGGGTTCATTTAATTATTTACAGTGGACATAAAAATGAGCATGATTCGATATCCAAATATTAACACATTTCATGAGAAGCAGCAATAGAAGTAAGTATGTAAACACTATAAAGAGGAATAATATTTACTGGTGTTACATGAATTAGTATTATAAAAATTCATACTTCAAGTTAAAAATCTTTTTCAATAGATGTTCAGATCCTGTAAAGGAAAACCTATTACTCCACTAATAAACTTCCTTTATGCACAATGTGTTGGATTTTCTTATAAGAATAAATGGAAATGATCTCTAGTAGCAAATGCATCAGTGATACATCTCTTTACAATCACGTGGTCATTAGCTGATTTAGTCTGACAGAGCACTGGTTCAACATTGTATGTAGGTAAAGTCACCAGCTTGCAACCTTATGTCTGCTGTGCCCAGAGTAAACCATGGTCTCGTGCTGCCATCTACTGATAGTAAAGTGCAACAACAGGCTGTCCAACTCTAATCTTCCACCACTGAAATTTTAATATCACTCGCGTTTTAGGAATGTGGAGCAGCTGTTTTGTATCTGATATGGAAGGAAATTCACACTAACACATATAAACGTCACAAAATGTCTTCTGTAATTCGTTTTTTGCAGGCGTGTTCACACCCGGTGATCTCTGGTGGTCCTAACCGGGTCCAACCTGCTCAGTGACATCACACAGGATGAGGTGTTCTCAGCTCTTTGAAATAAAAGCCCTGTCACACATGTTTTAACTGACACTGAACGCCACGAAAATCCAACCTCAAATATGTGTTCACATTTTTGATTTAATTAAAGTAATATACACTCACTGGCCACTTTATTAGGTACACCTTCCTAGTATTGGGTTGGACCCTTTTTTTTTTTTTGTACCTTCGTACTGCTTTAATTCTTCACGACAGAGATTCAACAAGGTGTTGGAAACATTTCTCTGAGATTTTTGGTCCATCACTCGTTTCCACCACATGCCAAAGGTGCTCTATTAGATTATGATTTGGTGACTGTGGAGTGTGGGCTATTTGAGTGCAGTGAACTCATTATCATGTTAAAGAAACCAGTTTGAAATACTTAGTGTGTTAACCTGCTGGAAGCAGCCATCAGAAGGTACACAGCAGTCATAAAGCTCCAGGCTGTGATGTTTAAATAATACTCAGTTTGTGTGTCAAGGAAATCCTCCACACGTCACACCACAGGCTAAACTGTTGGTGGAAAGCAGGATGGATTCATGCTTTCATTTTGATCCTACTATCTAAATGTTGCAGCAGAAATTAAGATAAAAGAGCGTGTGGAGACGATTCAGCACCTACAACTCAGAAGAAGATGTCAGTGGAAAAGAAGGCCAGGTCAACTGGAAACAGTTGTGTGTAACGAGTGTTTGTTTGAGGTCAAATGCAGTCTGGAGGAGAGGGGAGAAACAAAAGCAAATATGTGCAAAACATTCATGTAAATCTTGAAACCAGCACATTTAATCAGACTCTCATTAGCTTTTAATGACTGACTTGGCAGCAACACACACACACACACACACACAGACACACACACACACAATGTCAGTGCTAGTTTGAGGAAACCTTCTGTTTTCACATGCAGGACATTTAATCAGTTCAAATCCATTATTTACATTATTACAGTGCATGTGTAAGATGACAACCTCAAAGCTGACAGTCAGAAAAAAAGCGAAAGAAAAAAGAAAAGAATAAACAGACAGAGCTGAAGTAGGAAAGCACAACGGATCACCAACTGCTGCACATGTAAAGAAAAAACCATACAAGAAAAAGCAAACAACACCTGGAAGGAAACCGTAACCTCAAAGGTTTCGATTTCCTTCCACATATGGCATAAGATGCCATATGGAAACTTTGTCCATAAGATGTAAGTACAACCCCTCCGGTTTCATATGCAAAAAAGAATTATTGAGCTAGCTTATGTGGTTTTAAATATACTGGGCTTTATAAATAGTTAGGCAAAACGGAGGGCCCAATAGGTCTTAAAGGACCAGCAGTAACTTTCTATGCAGACATGTCAGTTACATCAGTGGAAAAGGAAAGTGAAAAGGACATATCAGAAAGAGGTGTTTGTGTCGACACAGATCACCTGACCTGATGACAGCTCAGGACAGATCAGGAACAGGACCTTGCTTCGCTCCAGGATCTCCTTGTAAACTGGTTGTTAGCACTGAAGTCTGCTCCTCTCAGCTCCCCGTCGAGGCTCTTTACCTCTTTCTGTTCAAGATGTTCAATTTTGACCCAAAATTTGTCACTTTGGTCCAGACGCGTCCCTCCCAGAAAATGGGCACGATGGAAGCTGATGTTTTTTATGGTGTTCTCCGGGAATTTCAGGTGAGCCCGGATGAACCGTCTCACCCTTTGATTCTCGGTCTTCATCTGCCTCCTCTGGGATGCCTGACTACACTAAGTAATCCCTTCATGTTACGTGCCCGGAGCTCAATATAAGCTCATTTGATTTTCTTCCAGGAGCCGGGTCATCCCCTCTGTGAATGTTTCCACCTGCTGCCGGCTGATTGAAATGTTTGTCATGAATGTTGCGCCACCGTGTGTGATACTGCCAAGCTTCTTGTCGATGTCTCACATGAATACAGCAGCATTTTTTCACTCTTTAGAAGTGCAAAATATTCCAGTTGCCTTCAGGGACATGGATCAAATTACAAGACTATTTTATGAAGTGGTAATATATTCATGTGCAAGAGTTTTTGTCTTGTTAGTCTGATCCTCAAAAACACCAAATACTATCACCATTATCATTTAGTCAGTGGGTTTTCTTTTTTTCCCCTGTCCCAGTGCAAAGGCTTTCAGGGAAAGTTCTGGACATGTTTCACACTCATTGAATTTCTGTCCATCAGTTCATCTGTCGTTCAGCCTGATCACAGCCCAAGTTCCGACTCTTTTGCTGTTTTCTTTACACCAAATATCCAATAGCAGCAACAATGAGAAGCAGGCTGGAAACTGATAGACCGGATAAAAGTCCAACAGATCCATCCTTCTTTGCTCCTTCCTTCCTGGCTCCTTGTCTTTGAACTGCAGGAGAGAAACAGGTGTCAGGTGTGTTAGGTGTTAGGCAGAGTCAGAAGCAGGAAATATTTCTCACATGTGCGCTTGTGATGGTTTAAGAGTCATGAATGAACCCAACTCCATGCTTATTTATGACTTTGTGGAAAACACTGCCTGTGAGTATTTTGAGCTTTTGACATGTCTTCAGTAATTATTTTTTGGTACTTTACAAACAGTTGTGATTTTTATGGAAGTTAATTTTAAGAAACAGGCTACTATGTAACTTCAGGTCTCATTGCGCCTTGTTTCATTTTTACACTTCAGCTGTAAAATGTTCATGGGGGGATTGTTGTGGACTGCCAACTTTGTGAATGGGATAACTTGAGAAGGAAGTCTCCTCGGATTTGGAAACTGATACCATAGCTGTAGCTACTAAAAAATCCCAGACAAGTATAAATCTCAGGGATATCAACCTTAAGGTCTAAGAGCTGTCTGTCTGCTTAGCTGTGCTTCACACAGTAGTAGCAGAACAGGAGGAAAGTGGATAGATGCATGTATCTTGGCATTTATGGAAGTTGATATTTTACAAATAAACCAGTTCAATAAATGTATAATCATAAGAGTATATACCTGAAGCCAGGACATCACTAATAAAATAGATGAAAGGAGGAAGAGTGAATTCTTACTCTTGATTTAACCGACTAGTCTTGCTCATCGAGGGACAAACTGATACAGAGGACACACTCGAGGCTTCAACTCACCTGCAGGTGTAACTTTCAGCTTGGTTTCCTGCTTCATCTCAGATCTCTGGCTGTGGTCTGTTTCATATGAGATGTGGCACTCATATGTTCCAGCGTCGTTAACAGTGATGTTGTGAAGAATGATGGACATTTTTCCACTTTTCATGTTTGGGTCTTCCAGCTCCACTCGACCTTTGAATAATTCATGCTGGTATGTTTTGTAAAGACGATCTTCCCGAAAGAAAAAGACGTAATCGTCTGCTTTCAGGTCACTCTTGGTCCATGCTACCCATAAGATGTTCCCTTCATGGGGACCCTGACAATCAAGAGTTGCATCCTCTCCAACCTCCACTTCTTTCTCGTCTTGCACTAAAAGAAAAAAAAAGAATCCAGAAATACTGCACGCCCAAAATTATAGTTGAATTAGTGTTGATGGTTAGTACATCATTCTTGACAGGCTTATATTCCCTACCTACAACCAGCACACTGTCACAGTTCAGTTTTTCAACTGAAAGCTGAAAGCTGAAAACACACACACACACACACACACGCACAAACACACACATGCTTGTGTGTGCCTTTGCTTAGAAATCTCAAAAATCTACCCACAAATGCAAATGTGTGAGCTCAATCCAAATCAGATAACAGTAGCTGTGACCACAGAGTCAATCTATACTAACAGTAGGCCGACTAGAAAGGAAAGAAACCCCCCCACAGCTGTTATTTTTTCGAGGAAGTTTGCAAAGCACTGACGAGAAAAATACTTTAAATAGTTTGAGGTCACGGGCCTCACTGTAGCAGAGGAAATCACTTTAATGAATCCATTGTTACTATGCTGTAAAACATTCCAAACAAAAGCCTTTTTGCAACAATATTAACTTTATCAAGCTGTTGCTTTAAGTACACAATAAAAATTAAACTTCAAATAAAAATGTAGATCACAGGTTATTGTAACAACATTTTCTAGTGAAGGAAAGTTAAAGTAGAAATAAATAAATAAATAAAAACCTTGGCAACATCAAAGAGTCAGTGTGCCTAAAATTAAAATTCCCACATTCCTCTGATCACCTGTGAGTCACTGTCTCATATTATGATGTTAACAGCACATACTGCACGATTTCTCTGCAGCACAGAAACATGTGGATCCACTGGTAACCAAGTGAAATGTAAAAATGTAACATTACCATTTCAAAAACATGAACCCTTTTCCACAGAAAACCCATTAAAGAATAACAATGTAAACATGCTCTTTCACTCACCTGTAGATCCAAGAATTAGAGACAAAAACAGGAGGACTTGGAGAGTGTTCATCTGTGACAGGTGGCTGTAGACAGTGGAGTGATTATAGGCAGCATAAGGCTTTTATAAGAATCAGAGAGGGCACAAAGTGTGGGAGGTTCAAAGGGAAGTAGTGTTTAAGCCAAAGTGAGATCACACTTATTTAATGCTCTATAGTAAGAAAAACACAAAGACAAAGCTGCTCACTGTGATGAACATGATATGATATAAAAACTGCAAAACATTAAGAATATGACATACAGTTTAGATGATGTCACTCATCTCAGGCTTTTTACAGGAATTTGAGCTGCTTTTGAGCAAAGGCAGCAGGGTCACGTTGGCTTCTATAGATCTGGTGCTCAGGGCCTCTGTGCTGTGCTTTAAGATGGCCATTTTCTAGACACTAGTAAGATTTCTTCATGTTTTGTCCTCTGCCTGTGTGTCAGTGGTAGACTGCATGATTTTGGATGTTCCTGTTTGGTCTCATGTTCAGAGTCACTCTGTCAGCTCATCTTGGAGTATCATCTTCCTGATTTATTCATGGATGCTGTCCTGATGGCTCAGGTCTTATTCCCAGTGTTGTTGCTGTATTTTTTAAAATGGCACAAAATATGAAAAATAGAAATTCCTCAGGAGGAGGATGATGGATCGTGTGTGTGTGTGTGTGTTTTTGCAACTGATGGTGGCTTCTGTTTGTCTGTGGCATCACTGAGATGGTCGTGTCTCTAACAGGCCTGAGGGAGGAAAGAGAGCAGAGGGGCGTTCACACAGTTTCACTTCTCTGTTGTTAACGATTGTGATTGGCTCATGTTGGTAAAATGACTCATTCCTGTCACACCAAAGAAATGTGGGTACTAACCATTAAGAACTCTTTGGAATTTGTGTTCACACTTTTCTTAAAGTTACAGGCCCTCAGAGTGCATTGGAAAGAGGGTTAAACTCTCAAATTTTGACAGCATTTTTGATTCCAAATAAATTCATAAGTTATTCACAGAAACATTTGTCACGGGGTGGAAATGGACGAGTTACTTTGGTTTTTTGTGCATGTTTTGCTGTGTTTTACATTTTAATATTTTAATACTGTACAGTGGTTTATTTTTATGAGTTTTACTGCATGTTTATTGTATTTATTGGTAACTTGTCCGGAAAGACTCCGCCCCTCCCTGATTATGAACCATATACACCTGCGAGGTTCCCGGAGGCCAATAAGAGGGCCTACCAGCCGACAAACGAAAGGCCTGAGAGAGAAGCAGCAGTGATGGCGATCTAGAAGTGTCAGCTGACGGCCGCAAGCGGCGGCGGCGCCGGAGTTGGCGTCAGTGCGAGGCTGGGAGAGCTTGGCGTGAAGCGAGCCAGGAGGATACGGCGCCGATACGCAAGGACGCAGGGCGAGGTGTCCGACTGCTTCAGCAACTGGAGGCCAGATTTCGCGTCTGCGGAAACTAGAGGCGGCGAGGCGGGCCGGTGCCGATTGGCGATTACAAAGAAGCAGCGGGCAGAGTTAAGAGCTCTGCCCACTCGGGCGCACCGGGGCGCAGAACGCGAAGAAGGAGACGAGGACGCCGCCGGGTTTCCCTCCTGCACCGCTTCACTGGATTTTTAAATTTTTAGTGACTTCTATACCGTGGCGATCGCCACTGGACTTTTAATCTTGTGTTATTGATGTTTATGGTGTGTTCTCCCCTGGCCAGGGCTGTTTTAATCTATTTTATATTTTTTTTAACTGTTTACATGTAATAAATTATATTTTATCTTTACAGTTTTTAAATTTGTGTGCATTCCCTTGGCTGCCCCACTGCTCTGTCCGTTTTTAGGAGGGTTTCTCTCTTTTTTTAACATCTGTGCAAAGACACACCTTCCCTCTCTGTTACACATTCACAACAGTAGTCAAAGCTGGCACATTTATATTTGAGGTTCATTCATGTGCCTCATGAAGACTCTGAAACTGTCTGACAGACATTTGGGGATTTTTTTTTCTTCACTGTGGTGAAGAATCGTTTTCATCACTTTCCTTTCTTCGTGTTCCTCCTTTGTTCTTTGTCTTTGGCTCTTCCACCTTTACCTCTCCACGGTTCTGCATCAGCATCAAGCACACCTGTGGTTCATCACCCCAACTTTCCTCCTCACGAACACAAAGTGAAACCAGAACTGTTTGTTTATTCTGCATCGATCTACAGCCCGATCGATCCAACAGTGTCTGTGGAAGTTTTTTTCCTCTGATGTTTTTTCCGACTCAAACCTGAGTGTCATTTCTCTTTGGTTCTGATGTCACCGCTGAGCAACACAAACCTTCTGCCGTCACAGTTACTTTCAGCTGCTCACTATTTTACCACAGTGGAAACTTCCACTTTTTTTTCATGCTAGATGCTCTTTGACACGACGCCCACAGGACTTCTGTCTCTTGAGTGTTGTGGTTCACATTTGCCTAATAAGTGAAGGCTGTTGAAGTGAACTACAACTTTCTAAGTGCCCAGTTCTGTTTTCATTCTTCACTGTAGTGTGACACAATAATAGCAATCCAATAATTGATCCATGGAGCCTGCTGAAGGTTTTGCTGAACCTTTTCACCCCTTTACTCTTTTTAAAGCTGCAGTTAAACAAAATTGTGCCCCAGTTTGGGGGATTGTATAGGTTCCTCCATCACCCTCACTAACTTGAACTGGAGAACTGGATGGAAATGAATATCTAATCGACTTCAGACTGTTCATAATTGTGCACTTGTTCATGTTTGACTCTGCCTCATTTCACCACAATTCTGTGTGGTATTTCTACAGAAATGTATTTTCATTTTTCATCCCAATAGCAGTCTAAAACTCAGATGTATTTGAATTTCTGTTTACAAAAGAAAATAGGCAAATCAGCAGGGTTGGCACAATAGAGGTGGATGTTAGAGACTGATTGAAGGAGGCAGATGAGCTACTGTGGTGACCCCTAATATGAGAGCAGAAGGTTAACCAACTGGAATTCACCTTTATACACCTTTATACCTTTATACATCACAGCTTTATTTAACCTCCGCTGTCCTCCTTCACAGGCCTGGTTAGCTGGTATCAAGTCAAGTCAAAGAAGTCAAGGAAACCTTCATTTCTCACATGCAAGTTGCCCTACTGTGAAATGGGACCAGTTGTGTATAATATGAGTTCATGTCAATAAACGACTGGGTCACTCTCCTGGGACAGACTGAGGAAAAGAGACATGTGGAGACAGTTCATTTCCAGATGAGGGAGTCGGCTTGTTACCACAGTCCTGTTCCACTCTTTGTCCACATCAGGAAATGGGTGTTTCATGTCAATGGCAATGGTAACTTTATTGTCCCTAACGGGAAATTGATTTGCAGTATGTCCATACAGAAATATACAAAACAAACAAACAGGCAAACAGACACATCACATACACACAAAAATAATATAAGCCTGAGAAAACAACCTAAATTTTATCATCAAAAAAAAAAAAGAAGTGCAACATGCAGTGGCAACAGCACTTATGGTTTAGTGTTATTAACCATGATAATAGAAGTAGGTACAAAAAACAATCTATGTCTCATTGTCTTCACTGCAGACGACCTGATGGAAGCATTTGAAAATCATTAAAGAGAGGATGATCTGAACACAACAGGACAGAGGTCGCCTTCCTCAGCACCTGCCTGCTATAAAAGTCCACAAGCTGGACCTGAGACCTCCCTGAAATCTGACCAGCCACTTTAACCAGGTTGCTGAGTCTGGTCTTATTATTTAAGGACTTATTACTGTACCAGGCAATGATACAGAAGGTTAAAACAGATTGAATAAAACTTTTATAAAAAAGAGTCATCATTTCACATGAAACATTAAAACCTCTCAACCTCCTTAAAAAGTACAGTCTTTGTTGAACCTTTTTCACTGTAGCAGCAAGATGTGCCTCCAAGGACAAAGCCTTATCAAGAACAAACCCCAAATACTTATAACTGTCCACCAGTTCAATGGCTGCACCATTTACCACTGTTAGTGCAGGATGGGGAGGATGTCTTCCTGAAGTCAATAACCATGTCCTTGGTTTTCAAGGTGTTGAAGGACTGATCCCACCATGAAACAAACTCATCCACAACAGGCCCATGGGAATCCTCTTCAGCATGAAGGAGGCTTACAATGACTGTGTCATCTGCATATTTAATGAAATGCCTGTTGGCCTGTGTACTGGTGCTCTCTATTAAGAAATCAAGTATATTCCTTAAATTATAATTATCATTAAATCTCAAATAAAATCTATTCAGTTCATTGGCTAACTGAAAGTCTGAACTAAAACCAGGGAAACTTTTTAATGTTTCATCTCTGAAACATTAAATTTGCACATCCTCTACAGAGAAAACTACTGTAATTAAGAGGGACAGCTCCATTTCAAGTTTATTTCTACTTCAATTTTTGTAATATATATTAGGACATTTATATAAAAGAGCTATTTTGTGATATTTTGTATTATTGAATATGGCACTTTTCCTTGTTTGTTACTGTTCTTATTTATTGGAGCACCTGTCATCACATACTTTCCTCTGGGATTAATAAACTATTCTGATTTCTCTGAATCTCATTTATGCTCCAGATCAGTTTGCAGATGCTGAAAGGACAGTAAGGTGGTTTAAACGATTACTTAAGTCTTTAAAATGTTCACATTTTTGACCCAAGCTCACACAAAACATGTGCAAGGTATGAAAACCAGCTTGGTTTCACTTCATTGTCTGGTGCGATCCATTTTCACAACCAGCAGCAAAGAGATGCACTGATTGTTGCATCTAGCCTGCTAAACCCTGGGTTGGTCCCTCTTGTCTGTGTGTTTTATATGTGTAAATCAACCAATATAACCTTTGTTTGTACTCACTTGTTTGTATGGAATATTTTATGTGTTATAACTTTTGCTGAGATGATGGCAGGTCTCGTTGGAAATGTGATCTTAGCCTCAGCGAGACTTTCACCTGGATTATGTCGGCTTGCACACATACATGAGAGACACGAGAGTTCTTCTTTACTGATGTTTACCGTGCTTCTCTTAACGTACACAGGTACACTGTAGAACTGGTGAATACAAATGTACGAGAAAATTATATTTCAGCATTAAAACATATTGCAATATAAAATTCACAAAATATAAACAAACATACCACTTTGGCCTACAAGTAGACAAACCGGTGTAATTGGAACTTAGGACTTGTTATTTCTTCCTTAGCTTGACTTTTACATGGCTAGACCGTCACCATGAGCAGCTTCTCTGACCTTTTTTCTAGAAAACAGGAAGTGACCTCTGCCCTTACCTTAAACTTACAAAATTAACCGGTTATTTTCCATGTATCAAATTAACAGAACACCAATCCAGTATGTCAAAAGGAAAATGTTAACATGCTCAACATAAAAATAAAACATACAAAATAAAATGCGTTAATTACATTATCATTTCAAGAGCTCCGCCTAGTGGTCGAATACTAACATTTCAACAGCTGTTACATGGATGAATAAAAGATATCAAATAATTAAATAATCCCAGAGTGGAAGAAGAAGAATGAAATAGCTGAACATGTCCACATATTGTGGACATGGAATTCAGTGGAAACTTAAGCTGTTGCACAGTTGTTGTAAGTGATTGTGCCGGGAAGCAGTGCAGACCTGATGACCAGGAGGGAGTAGACTCACAGCCACATCCTGCTAACTAACTCAAGGTTATAAGCTCTTTTTGTGGACCAGAGAGAAAAATCAGCATTTCAGTGAAACCAGCTGTGAACGCTTGAGCCTCAAACACACTCCTGCAACCAGCAGGGCCGTTCAGCTTGGTCATATCATATTTGCTTTGCAATGACTTTACTATCAATAGGTAAACAAAGAGGAAGTGGCTCACTACAAGAAGTCAAGTCACTCAGTTTGTGTGTCTATTTTGCTTAGTTTTTTTTGCTTATTTATTTTCACGCCAGTGGTCGTCTCAGCGCTGTAAGTATGGAGGCATCTTTAACCTGTAGATAACAGACCTTCCACTATATTGTAAATTTTGTCAAGATTACATTACTATTCGTGCCAAATTGGTGTCAGAATCACCTTCAGACAACAACATCTTACACGAAAATCAATTCAAATATGAAAGTAACCAGTGCCACCTGTCAGATTTCTGCCCTCTGTGCTGGGATTCCCAGAATCTTGGCAGGAAGTTAGGCGTGGTTGTATTTCTACTGGTCAAGGGTTCCATTTCTGGGCATGGGTCGGATGTGAGTCATCCTCTGACAAGTATTTGGAGGGTTTTTTTGTAATTGGCTACTTTCTGTTTTCCACTGATGATTGAAATGACTGTCTCCTCAGTCTGTCCACACTCTTTTGGTAGTAAGTCAAACTTTATTCAACTCATTCACATGTTGAATTCTCTCGCAGCTGTTCTATTCCAATGTTCTACTGCGTGACTGATAGCCATGAGTTTGAAATCCGCTTTGTAAGCATGTCTCTTAACAGGTGCCATTTTGGGGTCCTTATACACAGACAGTAATATTATGTTGAAGCACAGTGGGTATTACTCTTCGAGACTCCTGACTAGTGTAGCCGTAATGTTCTGACAATCCATCAAGCAGTCGTACTAAAACAACCAGAATTCATACATAAGGCGCACTGTCGATTTTTGAGACTATTAAAGGATTTTAAGTCACTTATAGACCAAAACATTCGCTAAATAAAATTGAATTGTTTGCCTTTTATGTTTCTGAGAGTCGACACAGCCTTGTTTATCTTATTGCATCCTCTGAAATGTTGATTTAGTTGCTCTGCAGTGTCAGTTTTGTTTCTTCACATCTCATCTCAGTCCTGAACTATACTGAAGAGAGGCCTACTGCACCTTTACCCCTCATGAGCAACACTGATGAGACGTGAAACAATGTTTTTGTTTTTCCTTCCAAATCTGATGTTGAAGACTTTGTGTCCTCTAACTCTCAAATTATGAGAGACAGGAGTTTAAGATGCAAGTCAGCATTTCCAGTTTGATGTGGTTGGTTCCTGAATTATCAGTGGATGCCTGGATGTGTGAACTCTTAGTACATAACAAACTCTTTTTTTACAGTTAAGTTGATCACAAATATTAAAATTAGAGTTTGTAATAAACAGAAATCCTGTTGGCTGTGGTAGACTCTTGCATCTATAGATCTGATGCTTAGGTCCTGTTCTTCTCTGCCATGATCAGAGCCTCTGTGCTGTCCCTTTAATCTGGCCTTTTTCTAGCCACTGGCAGGACTTCTTGATGTTTTGTCCTCTGTCTGTCTGTCTGTCTGTCAGTGGTACATTACATGATTTTGGGTCCTCCTGTTTGGTCCCAGCATCTGTCTTCAGCTGTCAGAGAAACTCCATCAGCTCATCTTGGAGTATCAGATGGATTCGTCATCAAATGACTAAATCTGAATGAATTTTCATGACTTTTAAGTGTTTGGGGGGGATTTTTCCTAAGGATTATAAATTGGTTAAAACCCAGGACAGAAATAATATAATGTTTTAATAATATAATAATATATTTAATAATATAATGTTTTAATCTGTAGCACATCTATCTGTAGTTTAAATACAGTAATCATATAGTATCCACTTCACTGTTAACACAGAAGAGTCATTATGGTCGATCAAATCTGAACCATATTATATTCTGTATATTATTTATAAAGACTTTCGTAGTTAATAAACATTAGAAGCAGCGGTGATTCTAGTTGTCTGTCCCGAGTTCTCTATGACTGTCTCCTTGGTGCATTTAAACCCCTGTTCCTCCCTGTCCTCGTCGTCTGTTGTCTTCGTCTCCGTTATCAGTCATCATAATTTATTAATTATAATTTAATCATAATTTAAATCACAATATTCTTAAATTCATCAAGTCTCTCTGTGCCTTTCTCAAAGTTTTATTTATTGCTTTTCCCACAGTATTTTAACCAACAAGAACAGAGAGATTTCAAATAAAATAGAGGAGAAAATTAATATAAATTGCGTGTGTAATAATGATGTATGCATATCGTGTATGCACAGTGTGGGGAAAACACATAGATATAGTTATACACACTCTCCCTTGTAGATACATTCAGATATCGTTGCAAACAAATAAATATATAAATAAATAAAACAAAAAACAAAAATAAAAATAAAAATAAAAAAAACCCAGCCTGGGTCCTCGTCACAAAACATGACATCACTATTTTGTACATTTTAACACAATTTAATCCCCACATTTGTGAAACAAAAGCAAAACATTCCACAGCATGTCTTTATCCTGTTTTCCTTCTCTCACCCCAACCGGTCTCAGCAGATGGCCCCTCCCCTCCCTGATTCTCGTTCTACGGGAGGTTTCTTCCTGTTAAAAGGGAGTTTATCCTTCCCACTGTCGCCAAAGTGCTTGCTCATAGGGGGTCATATGATTGTTGGGTTTTTCTCTGTATCTATTATTATAGGATCTACTGAGGCTGTCTGTCTCACAAATCCGACTGTTGGCGCTATATAAATAAAATTGGATTGAATTGAAGAGATGGATATCCCTAATCACGGCACTAGGTTAACTGAAGTAGAACAACGTGTGAGCAAACTTGAAACAGTAACTGTGGACCTGAGAGATACGCTAATTCGCTCTCTGGACCAGCAGAAAACGCTCCAGACCAAAGTCACGGACCTGGAAGGAAGATTGCGTCGCAACAATCTCCGTATATATGGAATTAAAGAAGGTGCTGAGGGGAATGATATGATAGCATTCAGTACAGCTTCATAAAGAAAGAACTTGCCCTTCTGGAAAATGAGGATTTGCAGATTCAGCGTGCTCACCGATCACTGCGACCAAAGCCGCAAGACACAGTGATTGCAAGGTCAATGTCAGGTTAATGTTCAGAGGTATGACATAAAAGACAAAATTTCAAGAGCAGCTTGGGCTAAGAAAATTTCTTATGATGGCAAAACTAGACTATACAGCCCTGCTAGAGCACTAAGATCGTCTTCCCAGTCACTTTTGGTACAGCCAAGTCCCGGCTGAAGACTAGAGGTGACCGCACATTTGACTTGGCTGCACCTGATCTGTGGAATAACCTCCCCATTGCCATCAGTCCAGTTCCATTCAATCTTTCAAATCGCGGTTAAAAACCTATTTATTTAACCTCGCCTTTTCCACCAGTTAATGCTTTTTTGTTAGTTACTTTAATGCTTGTTGCTACCTTCATTCTATTCTTAACCTCTTTTAATTATTTTACATTTTTCTTGACTCTTTTTGAACCCCAAAAAGAAGAAAAAGCCGCATTTTTTTCCCACTCTCACTAGTGATGGCCAAATGAAGCTTTCTGAAGAATTGAAGCTTGTATTGAAAAACGGTTCATTACTCGAAGCTTTTCAACAGTCCTGTCTGGTGACCTCTGGTGGGCAAAAATATGAAGAGCAGCTTGAATCTACAACGAACTGAAACGAACTGCTCGATAATGAAAGCCAACTCTACAGAGCGGAGTTTACATTTCTGTCTGATATTGGGTCACCGCTGTGTTGCTTTGAACATGTATTTTTTGGGTGAAAAAATTGTTGTTTATTTGTTTAATACATTTTGATCAACTTCCCTTGTTTAAACAAGCGCCACGGTGTGGTCTCTCTTTGTTTGCGACTTCTTGATGTTGGTAGACAGTAATAATTGAAAAATACATGTAATATACACATTATAATGTACAACACATTATGGAGTATGCTTCTGCTGTGAGGCCCTGCCTCCATGTACTACTAATACAATTAATCACTGGACAGCTGAACAGGTATGTTTATTAATAATATTATATTTGGCCAATATTCTAATACATATTTTTGACCTGGGGGCAGAATTGATTCTGAACTGGAAATGGAAAATGCTTATGAACTTGCACATTAAAAACATGAGTCATTTAAGGTAACCCTTTTTCATTTTTATTTAAGAAGAGAATTTTATCTCACAACTTAGACATTCACATTACTCACACTCTCATAACACATACATATAGTATCTTGGGGGTGGGAACGCTACACGGACTCCAAATTACCATCAGGGTGTACACCTCACCCCTGGTGTCGTTGCCCACCTCTCAATTTTAATTACACGTAGACATTGAGGGCTATCAGGTGGGCTATGCGCTTACCTGCTGCTCTCTGGCAGGTAGCTCCATGCCCTCCTGGGTTTTAAATGCACCTTAGAACACACATACATCAACACTACATATGAGCGGGCGGAGGGAGGTTTGACGTCTTCACACCCCCCCCCCGTTCTCTGCGGCCTGCTGGAGCGGGGGGGCTAGGAGGAGGAGTTGGCCGTCCGACTGGGGTCTGGAATGTGGGGCCTCCCTGCTGCTGCGGAGTCAGGGCGGTCTGCTTCTCCCCACCGCAGGGAAAAGGGTAACACCACCTGGGTCTGGGTGCAGTTTCCCCCTCCAGGGGCAAGGGTACCTAGACCCTGTTCGTAGAGTACGCTTGGGGAGTGTGATTGTGTGTACAGTGTCTCTTTATGTCTGTCTCCACTTTGGTTGAGTGTGGAGTAATTGCATTTGAGAGCATGAGGGTGGGAATGGATGTTTGTATCTGTGTGTGCCTGTATGTCTGTGTCTATATGTCAGGTCGGGTATCAGACACCACCTCTCTGGGGACATCTCAGGCCCTCCAAGGTATGGAGGCCTATCTCCCCCCCCACCACTTCCCCTGCCGGTGGCAGACCCTCAGACATCGGTGCGTTGGTGGTTCTTTGTGTCCGGGGATGGGCGCCCAGGTACACACCGGCTCACTCCTGGTGGCTGCTTATTGGGGCCTGGAGCCTGGGGCTCGCTCGGGCCACTTCAGAGGTAGGGTGCCCTCAGGCTCTCGGCCTAATATTAAAAACCTAAAAACTATTGTTGTGGAAGATAGAAGTCACTGTGACAGCCCTCTGACTGTGGAGGAAGTTTGTACTTAAGGCCAACAAATCTCCTGTCACAGATGGTTTAACTGCAGAGTTTTTATAAATCATTTCTAATCTCCTGGCTCCGTTCTTACTTCAGGTTTTCATAGAAAGTATAGAGAATAACACCCTCCCTCCTACTCTTACTCAGGGTCTTATAACACTTATTCTAAAGCCAAACAAAGACTTACTTCTTATTGATAATTGGAGACCCATCTGTCTGCTCAATAATGACTATAAGATTATGGCTTTAATACTTGCTAACAGAATTAAAGAGGTCTTGGATACAATTATTGATGAGACACAATCAGGCTTTATGAGAAATAGACACATTTCTAATGACATTAGACTGGTTTTGGATCTACTTGATTACTCTGATTTGGTATCTGACAATAGCTTCATTCTCTTCCTGGATTTTTAAAAGGCTTTTGATACAATTGAACATCAATTTATTTTCCACTCTTTGGAAAAATTTGGCTTTGGAGAATTTTTCTGTAAAGCTTCAAAACCTTGTACACGAATGGCAATAGCTCAATTAAAATGATTAAGACTCCACCCCGAGATTTGACCTGTTATACAAGGAATCACCATAGCTGATAAGGAGCTCATCATCAGCCAGCTAGCTAGCTGATGACACCACACTCTTCTTGAAGAATGCAAATCAAATCCCTCTAGCCCTTAGTGTTATTAGTGATTTCTCTGAGGCATCTGGTTTATGTCTAAATCTAAAATAATGTGAATTACTAGCAATTAAAGGCTGCACTGCAAATGCTATCTGTAACATTTCTGTTAAACAAGAAGTCACATACCCAGGACTGTTAATATCCAAAGACCAAAAGTCAAGATGCTCGTCAAACTTCAATATGAAAAAAGTTCAACCAGTGGCTGCAGAGGGACTTGTCGTTGAAAGGTATAGTGTTAATTACTAAAGCTGAAGGGATATCCTGATTAACATATGCTGCTCTCTCCTTACATCTGGATAAGAAAATTAGTAAAGATATTGACCGCATGCTCTTCAATTTTATATGGAAAAACCGTACGCATTATATTAGAAAATCTGTTGTGATGAATAACTACGAATCAGGTGGGCTTAACATTTTAGACTTTTCTACTTTAAATAACCCTTTCAAAATTAATTGGGATAAACATTTTCTTAAAAACCCTACCTCTATCTGGAATTTTATACCATATCATATTTTCTCCCATTTTAGTGGCTTTAATTTTATTTTAAATTGTAATTACAGTGTTGAGAAACTCCCTGTAAGTCTTTCATCCTTCCATAAGCAAGTCATCTTAGCGTGGACCCTCATTTATGAACACAACTTCTCACCACACAAATACCTCATCTGGAACAACAGAGATATTTTATTTCAAAATAAATCACTTTTCCTGGAAACTTGGGTCCAAAATTAGATCCTATTGGTGGCTCAGCTGGTTAATAAAGAGGAAGCACTACTTACTTACAATGAATTCCTTACACTATATAATTTTCCAGTCAGTGTTCGAGAATTTTCAATGGTGCTTGGTGCCATATGTTATATAAAAACACTGACAGTTCAATATCTACCTCAGTCACTCTCCCTGATCCAGCTGAGTCAGCAGTGAACCGACATGTTCCAGAAATCACCTGGAAGACAGTCTGTATGATCCCCCATAAATATCTAATTGTAAACAAGGTGAAGGAAGTCTCATATAAAATTCTTCATAAATGTTACCCAGCCAGTCACTATATGGTAAAATTTAAAAGAGACATAAATACTAATTGCACTTTCTGTGGGGATCATCCAGAAACTGTGGCACATCTTTTTTTTGGTACTGTTCCTCTACACAGAGATTCTGGAAGGAATTTAGCAGTTTTGTTAATGTCCATATTTTAAGGGAGTTTTCTTTATGATGGGAAAATGTTTTATTCTGTTTCTTTAAGTTCCCCAGGAAGAATGATGTTTTTATAATACATTTCTTAATACTTTTAGCTAAATTTTCTATCCATAAATGTAGGTTTATTAATAAAACATAATATTTCTGCCTTTTTATAAGGATATGGAATTGTACATACAATCAATATCAGACTCAACCAACAAAAAGCCTCTCAGAACAATATATATATGTTGATTTTTTCGCGTACTCATATAATTATTTTTTTCCCCTGATTTTGTATGTTCATGTTGTGTTCTTTTGTAAACTTCATCTGTTTGTATGTTGTATACTCATTGTGTGTTCAATAAAGTTCAATAAAAAAAAGGACGTTCTAAATGAAGCTTCAGACGTCACTGATCATGTGACTCTGGCAAAACGAATCAAACCTCGACGCAGTGCTTCTGAAGCAGTGTGTTGATCTTTTTGACACACGCACCGGAGCGTCAGCTTCAAGCGGACCATCACTACCTCTCGCATCTAAAGGTAAGTGCCAAGGTAACTTTGAACTGAGTTCAGTCAGTCTTGAGTTTATCGAAGTTTTCTGCTGCTCTCTGTGAGAGAAGACCGTTAAAAGCGAGCCTCTCCAGAGTGTAGCAAAACAGGAAACCACTGTGTGTAAGTGTGCAAACGAATAGATTAAAGTGCAAGTGAGCCACGAGTATAGAAAGGTCAAGTTTCGTGAGTTGTTTTTCTCAACACTGATCACGCGCTCAACACTCTACACATACTTGCATCACACGCGCGCTCTCACGCATCAGTATGTTTCAATTCTGGGCGTCACGTGAGGTGCAGGTGTCACCATATAACGGAAATCTCCATTGTTCTGTAGCAGTGGTTCTCAAACGTTTCACAATGAGTTAGGGAGGAGAGGGCGGGGCGGCGGGGGATTCTCTTGCTGGCTGGAGCAGCATCTAATAACCAACTCGCAAAATAAAAACAAAATAAAAACAAAACAACAAACACGAAAACACCAGATATTATCATACAGACTTATAATTTGCACCGATGTTTTTTCGAAATTCTATATACACGAAAAGTGAGCGCGAGAGTCCTCGGTGCGCCTGCGCGCTGCTGAAGTCAAAGTAAACTTTATTGTCATCTCCGTACATACAGTACAGTATATAGAGAGACGAGACGACGAGGCTGCAAGTAACCCGCTGAAAGGGGAGGGGGACATGCTGCTTCCAAATAGAGCACATTTCATTCATAATGTTGTAAATCCAAGCCCATTATGTATTCATGATTTGAATCCTGGGTTGTGTGAAATCCCAGAAAAACACCCGCTTAGACAAAGTAAATCTGTGAACTAAGGTGTAGGTCTATTAGGTTATGTTGTGGTGATCCTCGGGTTGGGGGATTTGTGTTCATACTGGAGTGCAAAATTAAAACCAATGGAAGATGGACAAGAAAACTTCAAAGCCATCAGGTGCTCAGTTTAGAAAAAATAGAAAAGAAGAGGAGGAGAAACGAGCAAAAGATACAGGTAAGCAGATGTGTCATTGGATAATGGCAGGTCATCCTGAAACAATCCGACTAAACTCCAAACAATACATTATGTTACAGATTTTAATATTAATTAGTCATTGTTAATTGTTGATTTGTCCTGTTCTCATTGTATGACGAATTATGATGGCTGTTTGGTAGCTGTTTGCATATTCTCTCTCTCTCTCTCTCTCTCTCTCTTCGTGTGTGTGTGTTTCTCTGATGAATTTCGACAACAGTTTTATGTTAATGTACAATCCTTAATATGTTTTATGTGTGTGTGTGTAAAGTTCCACAATACATGTGGAACTTTCTATTTTGTCTGTTTTTGTGTCTTGCAAATAAATCTTTAAAATAAATTAAATTTTATTATGTATTTATTTTTGGCCTACATCAGTAAGAAATGCCAAGTTATATACACAAAGTTATAGAAATCACCACTCCCGTTGTTCATGATGATTTCAATAACATCACATAATAACATGTAACATCACATCCTGTAAGCATAGTCTGCCTGTGTCTTTTCTCTGGAAATGAACATTTTCAGCCAATATAGGTAATACATCAACATGGCTGCCATGGCTAAGTTAGGAATATTTATAATGTCATTTCCAAAACTTGCATATGATCTGCAATTTGTAGCAGATCTACTGACTGTCACAGAGCAGCTGGAGCAGTCTCAAATGGAGGTCAGTCCACTACTGCCACCTGTGGCCAAGTGCCACAGCCTACTACTAGATTAACTCGTGACACATCTGCACCTGTTTCTATGACCACATTGAGTGTATTGTAGAGGCTGAGTGGCTGCACTTACACTGGTGCATTCAAATCTACCCACAAACATATTGAAAGATGCAATGGCAGCAATGTGGATTGTCAAGACTCAAACCAATCATTAAGCAAAGAGAGCAGGGATCACTTGTTTCTGTTTATTATACAGCCAGATTTACTTGTGACACACATGTGCAGCTGGCTTTATCACCTATTTTGAATTTGTTTCAAGCACAATACATTTGTAACTTTCAGTGTTTTCCGGTCTTCCAAAAGAAGAAAAAAAACCTTCAACTACATGACATGCAATTGTGTATTTGTTTTCACCTTATCATACACTCGAAGTTTTACAAATCACCACTCCTTTTGTTAATATCATTTCAGTCTCAGACAATCTAGTTTTTCTTACAGAGATTGAATGCACCTTCTGCAGATGGCAGTACCACACAGTGTGCGTGGACTTCCCCTGTACAGAAGGCAACTACAAATGTTGTGAATGCTAAATAAACAGAAACAAATTATCCCTGTTGTCTTTGCTTAATGATTGGTTTAGTCTTGACCATCTACATTGCTGCCATTGCATCTTTCAATGCCAGCCATGCCAGGTATCAGTGCTCAAACCTTCTGTGTTTGTTTCCAATAAGTTGCCCATCTCGGGAAACAAAAATGTGTTCTTTTACTTGTCAGATGAACATATGAGACACTTTGACTGCAGTGTGGAGCCTAACAAAGATCTGTTTTGTGTCCCAGCTGATCAGCAGGAGGAGAACAGTCTGACGGAGCAGCAGAGGAACATTTTCAGCTACTTGGACTCAGCTCAGCCACTACAGAGAAAACAATGAGCTCAACACAGAAGGTGACAGACAGAGCAGGGCGATATGACCAAAAATATTTATCACAATATACTAGGGCTGCACGATTTTGCATAAAATGAGAATCACGATTTTTTTGCTTAGAATTGAGATCACGATTAACTCACGATTTTCTTTTCTAGTATAAATATTTATTGCGCTTATTTACTGCACATCAACTTCGTAACAGTTGAGACTGAACATAAAAACAATAAATAAACATAAAAACAACAAATGTCTCACATTTTGTCGTTGCTGCTTGAAATTCCGTCTCCACCGTTGCTCGACACTGCGTGTATAGAGCAGGAAGTGCAACAATAGAAAAATAGTTGTGGGACGGCACTGTGTAGCGTTTGTCTAGGGTGTTGATCATTTTCCTAAATCCCTCATTTTGCACAGTGTTGATGGGAGCCATATCTTTGGTCAGGTGATAAGTAATAGCCTCCGTAATTTCTTTGTGCCTGCGGGAGTTCGACGGGTATGGGGAAGCGCTGTATAAGGTTCCCGTTATTGATGTTTGGGTGGATGACCGGGACGGATTTTCTCCTGTCACTTTCTCGTCATCCCTGACGTGTTCTCCGTTGTTTTTTCCCTGCCAATTTTAGCAGCCAGCTTCTGTATCACGTGGTATAAGGCTCCGCCCTTGTCATTTGTTGAGCAGGAAGAGTGAGCGCTTGTTTTCATGCAGATTACGTCCCGGATCAAAATGCGGTACAATCGTCGTCATCTTTTTTTTTTTTCTTTTTTTTGAATCGTTGTCATTTGGAAATGAGATCGCACATAAGTATGAATCGAGATCGCGATTTTCTAACAATTAATCGTGCAGCCCTACAATATACATTTGAAAATTTGCGATAACAATATAACTGACGATATAATTGACACTAGACAAAATACTTTACAACTCCACAACCCATCAATGTATTTTCACTTAAAAAAGCAGCTGTTTTATATGTGCATTAAAGTTATATAAACATTTAACAGTGCAAATGCAAATTCCTTGCTGACAGTTTAACTAAAAGGCATTTCCAGTGGAAATTGGAAAACTTAATTTCCACTGGAAATTAAAAACTTAAAAAGAGGTTATACAGTCATGGCCAAAAGTTTTGAGAATTGCATAAATATTGGAAACTGGAAAAGTTGATGCTTAAGTTTTTATAATAGCAATTTGCATACACTCCAGAATGTTATGAAGAGTGATCAGATGAATTGCGTCGTCCTTCTTTGCCATGAAAATTAACTTAATCCCAAAAAAGCCTTTTCACTGCATTTCATTGCTGTCATCAAAGGACCTGCTGAGACCATTTCAGTAATCGTCTTCTTAACTCAGGTGAGAATGTTGACGAGCACAAAGCTGGAGATCATCATGGCTGCAATGTTCCCTCTAAGCTGCGCACGTGCGCAATTGCGCACTGTTGGCACGGTCTCTGCGCAGAGAAAATTCTTCGTTGCGCACACAAAAAAAATTCTAACCTGAATTGAAATTAAAGTAAATATGTGCCGACACCGGTGTTTTAGCTAGCAAAGCGGCGTGGCTGATGAGGAGTGAAGCCACATTAATGACAACGTGTACAACCATTGGAGATGTGAGCAGGACAGACGGAACAACTGAGGGAAAAAGTGTGGACTTTATACCAGTTTTTAAATTGTGTTGATCGGCCACGTAAAACCAGAGTTACGATACAAATATATGCAATGTTTGGTTTTCTTCCTGAATACTATCGTTGTTTATATTTACTGTAACGGTAAAAACGGCGTTTTTATAAGGAAAACGCTCGAAAGCGCTCTCCGCCTGTGAGCAAAAACAAAACCAAAAACCCCGCCCTTTCCCATTGGTCGAAAAATGTACCATGTCGACCAATCAAAACATGGCATCTAGTTGTTAAGAAACGGGGAGAAGTTTTAGGAGTGAAGGCGGTGTTTTGAGATGTGAGAGATTTGCGACATTATCTTGTGTAGTTAGTGTGTAGTGTAGTCAATAGTTTTGTTGTGTGTGTCAGAACAATGAGGCGACTGCTGAATGTTACAGGTGTTACAGCAGTGATACATCTCCTGTTGTCAGGCCTGCCGGTATCAGGCTGTTGTTCTCCTTTATCTCATAGTGGACAGAAATTATTTTTGGAGTGGCACAAATAATTTTTGTGGCATCAGATTTGATGCAGAACAGCTGATTGTTCTGTAAATAGTTTGAAATGTTTATTTAAAAAAAACGCATTGGCTGCATTTTTAGGTAAACAGCTGCAAAAAAACTTTGTTTGCATAATTCAGTAACTTTTTTGAAGAAGTAACTATATAATTAATTGCCCAACATTGGTCATTATATCCTGTATTTTACAGACAGAGAGTTACAGGACTCTCTCCCAGAGCACAGACTCATAATACAAGTCAGAGCTTTATAAAAAAAAAAAAAAAAAAAAAAATAGTGTTAACATGAACAAGATTTTGTTTTACATTTTCATTGTAAGTGGGCTAAAGCAGTTAATTAAAGGTAGTCTAACATAAATGTAAATGCTGTCATTTTATTATTTTAATAAACCACGTAACTTGGATGGATTCGATGCTGGCGTGACCACAGTGCACACGTCTGATGTCGCTCACAGTGGTCCAAAGGACCGCTCAGGGAAAAAAATTAGAGGGAACATTGCATGGCTGTATCCCAATTCAGGGTCTGCAGCTTTAAAGTACGCAGCCTCAACGGTGCTCAAGGGCCGCGTACTGAAATACCGCTAAGGCCGGAAGTGCGAGGCTTGTAGGCTTGTGAAATGAGACGGTCTAGCCTCCGTCGCGCTGCCCAGGTTGCCTAGCAACCATGGTACTAACAGCTGGAAACATTTCATACAGCTTTGTTTGACAGAAATGAAGGAGAACATATTTTGTTCATTTGTTTCTACATGAGCTCTGTGTGATTTAATAAGTATCTGAGGCTGAAACCACAGGACTGTAAAACATGATTGTTGGCCATCATTTCTGTACTGAACAGTCATTTAAGATTAGTTAGTAAAAAAATATTAGCTAATGTTGTTCATGAGACTAAAGTCATATTGCTTTGGTAATGTAAATATAATATGGCCAATATTATAGTTATTATATTTTATCACTTCACTCAGAGAAAAGTATCTTTGACAGTGTATATACAGATGTATTATATATAAGAGACAAATATTGTTCGTTTAATATGTTGGCATTACTAAATTTGGCTCAATGCTTACATATATGTATAAAAAAAAATGTACGAGCTGTGATAACTGTTTCTGATAGAATGAAGAGTAGACTGATATATGAAATATTCCTTTATTGGGTGAGAAAATCAGACCATGTCATAACTGCTTTAAGTCATACAGAATAGATATCAGAGCCTTAAACAGGCTGACTTCTGCTAAATGGGTCAAACTGGGCAGAAAGTATACAAACACATAACATCCTTATAGAATATGATGTAACACTATAGATCAACTTACCTCAGAATATATAAAGCATATAAACAATTACAGCAATATGATGCAACAAACACAGCAGTACTACTAATCCAAAATACTCAAAGCTTCATAGAACTGAAACAAACATTTATTTTTAGCTCCATTCTGCTGCTGATACATACTTTAGGTTTCTGAATATTAAACTTGTTGCTGCCTTTCATAGTGTGTAACTTGAAGGCCCTGAGTACTTTCTCCCACACTGAAAACACTGGAATGTTAACATTATTTGAACATTACCTACTGATTCAGGACAGACAATTACTACCAGCAGGTGGGGATAAGAGACCTTTAAGGTGTTTGGTGCCACACTCCACCTTCAGGTTTAAAACTAGTGTTAATGGAGGGAGTTTGAAGGTTCAGGTCTTCCACGACTGCATTTCACTCACTGCCTCTGTTTGTATCTCTGTCACTGCAGGACCAACATGGAGCAAGAAGTCAGCGCTCTCAGGAGGCCGACAAACCTCACAGAAGAAAGGGAGAGAAAACACACACCTGTGACGAGTGTGGGAAGGGTTTTACTGTGAAGGCTTCACTAAAACAGCATCAGGTCATCCACACTGGAGAGAGGCCGTTCAGATGTGACTTGTGTGGAAAGTCTTTTTCCTGGAAAGGTCACCTAAAACAACACCAACTCGTCCACAGTGGAGTTAAAGCGTACACCTGTGAGGAGTGTGGGAAGGGTTTTACTTTGAAGGCTAACCTAAAAAAGCATCAGATCATCCACACTGGAGAGAGGCCGTTCAGCTGTGACTTGTGTGGAAAGTCTTTTTCCTGGAAGCATTCCCTAAAACAACACCAACTCATCCACAGTGGAGTTAAAGTGTACACCTGTGACGAGTGTGGGAAGGGTTTTACTGTGAAGGCTTCACTAAAACAGCATCAGGTCATCCACACTGGAGAGAGACCGTTCAGCTGTGACTTGTGTGGAAAGTCTTTTTTCTGGAAGCATTCCCTAAAACAACACCAACTCATCCACAGTGGAGTTAAAGTGTACACCTGCGACGAGTGTGGGAAGGATTTTGCTATGAAGGCTAAACTAAAACAGCATCAGGTCATCCACACTGGAGAGAAGCCGTTCAGATGTGACTTGTGTGGAAAGTCTTTTTCCTGGACGCATTCCCTAAAAACACACCAACTTATCCACAGTGGAGTTAAAGCGTACAGCTGTGATCAGTGTGGCAGAGCTTTTACTCACAGTAGCCACTTACAGAGGCATCTAGTTACCCACTCTGGAATTAAGGCATACAGCTGTGACATCTGTGGAAAAACTTTCAGCCAGAGAGGAAGCCGAAATATACACCTACGCATTCACACCAGACATGATGTGTACTGCTGTGAACAGTGTGGCAAATACTTTGCTACAGACGCACAGTTACAACTACACATGTTTAACCACACTGAGGGACGACCTTATAAATGTGACCTGTGTGAGAAGACTTTTAAATCTCCACATTACCTGAGAGGACACCAACAGATCCACACCAGAAAGAGACTCTACAAGTGCAGTTACTGTGAGGTATGTATTTATATTGTTATCTTTTTAGCAATTCTAGTGCATGGAAAAGCAGCTCTGAGTGATTATTCAGATTTTCATTTCAGTTATGATTTTAGTATTACTGTAGTGTTATGGTGGTAGTATTATAGTTATTGCAGCCCAGTAAACTGAGTGTGTTAACTGAAACATAAAATGTAATTGGACGTCTGCAGAGATGCTCTTTATTTCAGGCAACGTTCAGGATAAATGTGTTGAAGGACTGACTTACACTGTCTTTGTGTCTTTGTTTAGAAGCAGAGCGACACAGATGGATCCAGTTCTCAACCCTGTCATCACTGTGGTGGTGGGAAAGAGTTTCGTTGTGACCTCTGTGGAAAAACTCTCAGTTCGCAAGCCACCCTAAAAACACATCAACGTAGACACAGTGGAGACAAACTGAAATACTGCAAAGAATGTGGGAGAAGCTTCACCAGATCATATGACTTAAAGAAACATGAACTGATTCACAGTGGGGTTAAAAAGCACCTCTGTGATCAGTGTGGGTCATCCTTCACCACTGCAGGTGAGCTTAAAACCCACAAACGAGTCCACACAGGAGAGAAACCATACAAGTGCAGACACTGTGACAAAAGCTTCTCACAATCAGGTCATCGTATCAATCATGAACGTACACACATGGAAGGAAACTACAGCTGTGACCAGTGTGACAAGAGCTTCAGGATTCTCAGTTCATACTCTGAACACAAACGATCCCACGTTACTAATAAACTGTTTCACTGTTACCAATGTGCCAAAACATTCACTTCATTGGCTGCTCTGTGCAAACATCAGCGTGATCACTCAGGGCTGAAATCACTCACATCACTGGATCACAGTGAATCTGAAGAGACAGAAAGATCCTCTGGTTTCAGAGTCAGACTCAAAAAGCTTGAGATCAGGCTCCACAGAGTTCAGATAGAATCGTTTAAACTTGTGTTGAACTGAACTGGTTGCTGGGCTGAACTTCTACATAATACAGATGCACATGGGATCTTATTTTCTGTTGTTTTACTGAGTCAGTTTTGTCCTTTTTTCTCTGTCCTGGTTTTGCTCGTCTGTAAATAAGGGCTCGGGATCTAATGGTAAATAATGTTTTGTGTCCTTGTACACATCATACAGCTCAGCTGTTCCACAGATGTCAGGTTTACACAGTGGGATGGTTTGTAAGAACGCAGCTCTCCTGTGGATAAATCCTTACTCTTAGCCTCAGGACCTCACACAGTCCCAGCAGGTTTGGTCAGAAGATTTATCCCTTATACCAAAACGTCACAGAGTCTCCTTTGCTGTGCAGACCTGCACTTACAATGTTTTAATTAGTTTAGCAGATTCAGTGTCTCCATGATCGAATCTGCTGTTTTTGTCCTGCTGTTGGTAGAAAGCTGGTTAATACTGAAATGAACTGGATGCATGAATCTCTGAATGTAAATTGGTGCACTATTAATAGATCACTCTGGAACGGTGTCATCACCCTAATTTGCCCACTTAGTAAATCTCATTCATGGCCAAGCAATTGAAATAAATCTTGTTTCCCTGCTGGATAGTGATCCACTCTAACTCTGCTCCTCCTTCCTGTTTAGGATTTCTGTGGCTGAAGTAAAATTCCCTCCATCCATCACTTATCCCAGCTAAGCCAAAGTAAAATAAAGTTTTGCTCATCTTAAAAAAGCATTACAATAATGGGCATTACCAATGCAAACTGAATAATACAGAAGATGAAAGAATAGACTTTGATCAGTTAATAAAGCTCATGATCTTGATTCATTGTGGCTGCTACACAGATACTTCTGGGTCATTTCTCTCAGTCAGGAACCTTCCTCACCAAAACTGACTGTTGGACCACACCCCTGGTTTCATGAGAAATTGTTTCAGCCATGATTTCTCTTCCTGTATTTCAGAGTAAAGACTGAAGTGACAAATGGAAACATGTTTAAAAAACACAATGTGAGAGAGACGTTGAGGTCCTTAGAAGTTACCCTGGGTTTTTCTGTCACCCTGCTAGATGTTACACACCTCGTTATTGGACTGATTTCTACTGCTGGACTACTCCTAGGGAGAGTAACAATACTCTTACTAATTAGCTCCCTTTCACACCTTTGGGGATATTTATTTTTGTGCTTGCAGCGCTGTGAGCCAGAACAGCGAGAGAAAAATCTGCAACAGCAACGAGCCGAATGCTTAAGTGAATCCCAGCAGCTGCACATGTGCTACGCTGATTTAGAGGATATCTTTGCTCTGGATTTATATTAATACTTTTTCATTTCTATAGGATTCTTCTTGCATCTAAACAAAGATGATTCAATTTGATAAATTTTGAAGGCTCTTTGTGCTCGGGTGTAAATGAGACATAATATTTGCTCTTGGTTTGGTTTTCCTGTACAGAACCTTGCAGTACAACAGAAACCTAAAAACATTGTTTGTAGTTGTTATTCTCAGTTGTTCTGCTGCCTAAATACCACAGGGTCTAATTATGAAGTTACTGAGCGGCAAATACTTTATGACCTGCTTAAGTTCGAGGTCACGGCGTCTGTAGAGTAGCTGGAACATAATGAAGTCTACAAGGTTTAAGTTTTCTCTTCTCTGATTGTTCTCTCTGAAAGAAGGTTTGCCAATTATCTATGAAGCCCACATCATTTCTGGGACACCACTCAGACAGCTAGTACCTTAAGGAGAACATGTGGCAAAACGTCACTCCTGGTCTGTATCCCAAATCAGGGTCTGCATTTCCCTGAATTCTAAGGATGTGGCGGTGTAGACTTAGTGGCCCAATATATCCCAGATTGCATAGCATGGCGGTGGCTATGGACAATTTTGATGAAAAAAAAAAACGGTGGAAGCGGCCAAAGAGTAAACGTTTAAAAGTAAGTACTGATATGATGTCTCAACAGGACCTGGACAAACTAGTCCATGCATTCATTTTTAGTAGGCTTGATTACTGTAACAGCATCTTTAAAGGTCTACCTAAAAAAAAAAAATCAGTCAGACAACTACAGCTCATTCAGAACTCTGCTGCTTGAGTCCTCACTAAGACCAAAAAAGACCAAAAAAGTGGACCACATCAGTCCAGCTCTGAGGTCTTTACACTGGCTGCCTGTCCGTTCAGTTCTGATGCTGGTCTATAAAGCTCTGAATGGTTTAGGACCAAAATACATCAGTGACCTCCTGACCCAGTATGAACCTTCCAGATCCCTCAGCTCATCTGGATCCTGTTTTTTATCAGTTCCCAGAGTCAGAACCAGACACGGAGAAGCTGCATTCAGCTTTTATGCTCCATATCTGGAACAAACTCCCAGAAAGCCTCAGATCAGCTGAAACACTCAGTTTATTTAAATCCAGTTTGAAGACTAACCTGTCCTCAGCTGTTCAGCAAGTCTTGCCAAAGTAGGATGTTCTCCTCAGTGCTTCATGTTCCCACGCAGATTTCAGCTGATGATGATGACAAACAGACCCACCAGTTCATCATCATCATCGGTGACGAACGAATGTTTTCGTAATCTTTGAGAAAGTTTATGAAATTCAGGAAATCTGCGTGTTTTGGTTCGTCATCACAGTCAGAAGATGACAGATGACCATGAATGGTGGTGGTTTTACCTGTTGAAAGTTTAGGTTTTGTGGCCTAAGTTGGACATGAGCCATATTTGTTTGAGTTTTTTTAGATTCAGACCTTTTTTTCAGTGTTGATTGACTGATTGAAGAGGAAAACACCTGGGAGTGCATCATGTGAGGGCAGATAATTTTATTTGTTTATACTATTGTGACACTTGTCTTTCTAAGGTGGCTGCAGATGATGTATACCTCAGATTGTTAGTAGCAAGGACAGGCGACTTGTTTGCATGTGTGAACTGATCACACCAATCACACATTTTCACATATTATATTGTTACTTTTGTTTGCTGTTTGCTGTTTATTCCTGATGTCTTTACAAAGTTTTTTTTAACTCCTGCACAGTTGGCACCGTGTACCTGTAATTTTGTTTTACATGTACAATGACAATAAATTCTGTTCAATTCTATCAGATGAGGCAGAAAGCTCTTAAAGCACAGATGTGGATCATTGTTATCACTGTAGAGTCTTTATCTCACAATATAAAGTGCTTTGAGGCCACTGCCGTTCTGGTTTTGTGAAATATAAATAAAATGTAATTGACTTGTTTAGCTAACTTCTCTTGATGTTTTGTCCTCTCTCTGTCTGTCAGTGGTACATTGCATGATTTTGCATCCTCCTCACCTTCTGTCTTCAGCTGTCAGAGTCACTCTGTCAGCTCATCTTGAAACATGATCAGGATGATCATGCCACGTGGTACTACAATGGCCTGTGGCTTTCATAGGAAAGAGGGAGGGGAAATGACAGTTTCCTTATTATAGAGCTACACTGGCCTGTTGGTAACAGCTTTTATGACATAAAAGTGGGTTAAAACTAGAATTTCAAACTCTATACCAATACTCAGAAAAATACTCAATAGATCCGACATCCTGAACAGCAGTGATCTAATTCGTTGTGTTTGAGCGCCATCTTGTGGTGACTCTGGTAATTGTAAAAGAATGATGTGACTTCTCATGAGCATTGTAGTGTGGCTGATGGATGTTAAGCTGAACTTTTCTCCTCATCTGTCTTTAGAGCTGCAGGTGACAGGCCTGACATGTCCAAAGGTAAAAGGGATGAGAATATATTTCAAAGGCCCTGATCTGTGAGATCTTCAGTTCTTATCTCCAACAACACTTAAACAGCCTGTTGAGAGAGGCGTGGTCCTCTAGTTGGTTGGAGTGTACCTGCACGTGGTGATAATCCCTGACCCAGATGGTGTAGACTGGAGGTGAAGGGCATCTTCAAACTGAATGAGGACTTCTGTCAGGCTTGGTTAGTCTGTGGAGCTGCAGAGGCACAGAGAAGTATGGATCTGGCTGTAGCTGAAGGAAAAACTGAGGTTTGGGAGGAGTTTAGTAAAGTAGTGGAACAAGATTTTCAGTGTCTGTTGGTTTCTAGATTTTATTTATTCATTTTGCTCATGACCTAATTTAAAAATTATGTTTACTGGCATGTTTCATCCAAAGAAAACTTTTTCTCTTAATGATGAGAGGAGGAAACTACAGAACTACCACCCTGTAAGAGAGGAAGGAGGAGGAGGGTCTCGCTTGATGCTAGTGTAGACCGATCAAAGTTCAGTAGCACCTACAGATGGAAAAAGCTTCTTCACTATGGCTGCTCTGTAAGTATGCTGGGATGTGTTTTGGTTTCTAAAAAGGATCAAAGATCCCTCACTGTGCTGCTTCACAAACATCCAGTTTGTGAAGAAGATCAAAAGAGACAAAACCACTTCCTGTTTTTTGCTTCTTCAGTCTGTAGATCAACCAGACTGATGGCGTTGCTGCTTTTTTCCTGAATGTGAAGCTTTAAACTAACCTGTTATTTCTCTTTAGTTTCAACCTCAGTGCTGATCTGCACAACAAACCAAGGTCAGTAACCTTCTCCTGTCACAGTATAAACCTGATATCAGCTACACCGTAATAGAAGCTCCGAGCATTTTTTTATATTGTGGCATAATATCATAGTTATTATGCTAAGCTATCCAGGAGCCTGCTGAAAGTTCATCGATGCTACCAAAAGCATGAAGGAAGTATGTTCACCTGAAGAAAGTGCTATAACTTTCTTGGAGGTTAATGTTAAAAAAAAACTAATCAGCTTTGACTGAGCTCACAAAGTTCACCACAGCAGGTCTGCTTTGGACCTCAGTGCCGGCTTGTACTTAATATGCATCCTCCTCACAGCTCGTCTGACTGTGAGTCCCAGCAGCTCTCAGTTCTTTAAAGGAGAATTTGTGTCTCTGAGCTGTGAGGAGGACGACAGCTCTGCTGGATGGACTCTGAGGAGAAACACAAGCAAACAACAGAGGACTCAGTGTGGAGATGGGTTTGGAAAACCAGTTGGTTCTTCCTGTAACATCACTGTTTTCCCGTTGGACAGTGGAGTTTACTGGTGTGAGTCCAGAGAGGGTCCCATCAGTAACATGGTTAACCTGACAGTCACTGGTAAGCTGAGTGTGTGGAGTTAGTGTTGATGAAGCTGTGTGTAAATGGATGAAATGCTGTAGTTTGTCTCTGTGTTGAGGTGGATCAGTGATCCTGCAGAGTCCTGTCCTCCCTGTGATGGAGGGAGATGACGTCACTCTGCTCTGTAAAACAAAGACCACTCCCTCCAACCTCACAGCTGCTTTCTATAAAGATGGCTTGCAGTGACGTGCCCGTGAGCTCCGCCGGCAGCCAGCTGTGCCAGAGTGACCGAGCCCCAGGCAGGGGCACCCCACCCCCAAAGTGGCCCGAGCGAGCCCCAGGCTCCAGGCCCCAACAAGCAGCCTCCAGGAGTGAGCCGGTGTGTACCTGGACGCCCATCCCCGGACACAAAGAACCACCAACGCACCGATGTCTGAGGGCTTCTGCCACTGGGAGGGGAAGTGGTGGGGGGAGATAGGCCTCCATACCTTGGAGGGCCTGAGATGTCCCCAGAGAGGTGGCGTCTGATACCCAACCTGACATATAGACACAGACATACAGGCACACACAGATACAAACATCCATTCCCACCCTCGTGCTCTCATGTGCAATTACTCAGCACTCACCCAACGTGGAGACAGACATAAATAGACACTGTACACACAATCACACTCCCCAAGCGTACTCTAAGCCCCAGGTCCAGATACCCTTGCCCCTGGAGGGGGAAACTGCACCCAGACCCAGGTGGTGTTAACTTTTTCCCTGGGGTGGAGAGAAGCAGACTGCCCTGGCTCGGCAGCAGCAGGAAGGGCCCACTTTCCAGACACCAATCGGGCGGCCCACTCCTCCTCCTAGCCCCCCCTCCCCACCAGGCAATAGAAAACGGGGGGGTGTGAAGACTCCAAACCTCCCTCAGCCCGCTCATATGTAGTGTTGATGTATGTGTGTTCTAAGGTGCATTTAAAACCCAGGAGGGCATGGAGCTACCTGCCAGAGAGCCCTCAATGTCTACATGTATTTAAAATTGAGAGGTGGGCAATGATGCCAGGGGTGAGGTGTACACCCTGATGGTCTTTTGGATTCCGTGTAGCGTGCCCACCCCCAAGATCCTATATGTATGTGTAATGAGAGTGTGAGTAATGTGAAGGTGAAAGTTGTGAGATAAAATTGAGGCAGAGGCAGCCAGAAGGGGACAGGGGGTGATGCCTCCCCTGCATCCTGGTGACACAACTTTACCCCAAGGCCCTGCATGTGTGGGTGATTGTGGTGGAGCCGGAAGAGGGAGGCAGCTGGAGATGGGGAGGGAAGGAAGGGAGGGGCAACTGACCCCTCCCTGGGCCCAGCTCCCCCACTGACCCCAGTAGGCACCCCCATACTCTGCAACCTGCCAGGGAAAGGGGGGCCCAGGCCCATCCGGACCGGGGCCCAGTACAGCACCGCCACCTGGCCCCACAGAGCCCGGGACAGCCCACCCGACCCCACCACAGAGAAAACTGCACCCACCCCGTCATCCACTCATCTTCCAGACTACACAAGACAAGCTCTACACAAGGCTGAGTTCTTCCTCCACCTCTCCTATATCTCCCCCACCTGCAGAGTGAGCTCACCTCTTATTTCATCCACATATTCACCTGAACCTGAACTGTTGCTGTGCGTTGCAGAAGTCGACGAAGATGCTATTTTTAAACTAACTTCAAACTCTCTTAAATGTAAAAATCACATGTTTAAATAATAACATTATAGCTGATTGGCTTTCCTTTCATCATGTTCACCTGTTTATACTTAAATCTCTTCCCTTCTGATTCTCTACAAACCAGTGTGACCTTCACTTTGGCCTGTTTGTCACTAAGAGCTAAAATTAGGAGTAAAAATGCTTTAGTGTGTAAAAATGCTACCCATTTTTACTGAAATGTTCTACAGATGGATGTGACCCTGTCAGAGCTGTCTCTGCAGGACTGTTTAAAGCAAACTCTCAGTTGCTTTAATTTCTCTTAAATTCTACTGAAATTAATTTAGGCCTGAACATTTACGTCCTTCACATCCATTTGAATATCATATGAAGAAATATGTGAATATGATTTTGCAAATTTGTGTGGTTGTTAGCAATACTCACTGTGTCTGATACTGAAAACATAAATGTGCCAAGAAACAAAAATAATCAAATTTAGTCAGTAACGCTCACACTTTAAAAACAAAACAAAAAACATTTATTTTATTTGTTTACAGCAAAACGGTTTCAAAAAAGTATTAACTCTGAGTCCACGCCTGGCTTTAGATTATTAATGACTAACCTCATGGATCATCTCCGGTGTTCTTCCTGCCACATGATGCATTTGTCTCTACCCATCAGGGACACTTGTTAGCACTCATCCGTCGTGTCCTTGGGCAAGACACTTCACCTACTGGTGTTGGCCAGAGGGGCCGATGACTAAATTGTAAAGCGCTTTGGCTTCCTTGAAAAGCACTATATAAATGCAATCCAATGTTGTTATTATTATTATTAGTTGTGTACTTATTACTTTAGTATTGTAACACTTTGAAACAAGCCTGCAGCTCATTCAGAGGCTTTAGGGGCACATAAGAAAAGAAACCCATTCAAACAAGGAGAATTTGTTTTGTATTCCTTGATTTCCTTTCTTGTCTCATCGAACTGAACCAAATCTGCCACAGCTCGGCAGGAAGTGAGCTTGGAAGCACAAAACTCATTTTCAGTCTTTTTATCTTGTTTTCATTGTTGTTGGAGGCCAAAGTTACAGGTGAAAGTACACATATATGAGAACAACACCACAGTTTAAATGGTTTAAAAGGTGGAGCAGTGATCACAGAGAATAACACCAGCACATCACATAAGAAAGAAAGGACGGGAGAGGAAGGTGCGATCATCTGATGATGGCCTGCTCGTTTATGACCTAATAACCTTTTGTGTTATTTAAGGTTATGTAGAACAGCAGGTGTAGGTTTTACTGGGTACTTTTGAGCTGTTTGATAAATTCCACCTTTATCATAACTTTACACTATTTAAAGAACTCGGAGGAGACTCACCTTAAGCTGTGATGTTGAGCTTGATTAAGCACTTAATCTCATCAGTGCTTTTGCTGAATAAAATCCAACACTGGTTTGTTCCTGAGGTTCTTTAGAGTTACTGGTGATCGTCTGATCCTCAAAAACACCAGATACTATCACCATTATCATTTAGTCAGTGGGTTTTCTTTTTTTCCCCTGTCCCAGTGCAAAGGCTTTCAGGGAAAGTTCTGGACATGTTTCAAACTCATTGAATTTCTGTCCATCAGTTCATCTGTCGTTCAGCCTGATCACAGCCCAAGTTCCGACTCTTTTGCTGTTTTCTTTACACCAAATATCCAACAGCAGCAACAATGAGAAGCAGGCTGGAAACTGATAGACCGGATATAAGTCCAACAGATCCATCCTTCTTTGCTCCTTCCTTCCTGGCTCCTTGTCTTTGAACTGCAGGAGAGAAACAGATGTCAGGTGTGTTAGGTAGGTGATGAGTGAAGAACAGAACAGGAACCAGCTTCACTGTGAATCATGACCTGTTTCCTGATTCTTGCTGAAAACCTTTTCAACCTTCAGCTAAATCTATCTACTGTGGCCTGAACTGGTTTAATGTTGCCACACGGATTGTCAGAGTGACCACAAAGTGACTGAAAAGCTCTGAGGATGCTGACTCTGTCAGCTTCTCTCTTTCACTCTCGCTGTCATTACTTTCAGTGTAACACTTGTTTTAAAGCACTCAGGGTAACACTGTGGTGGCCAGCCGGCTGGGGCCGTAGGTTCTTGACAGCTTCCTCCCACAGTTGAAAAACATCCACACGTTAGGTTTACTGGTGAGTCTAAACTGGTGTTGATGGTTTTTTGCCTGACTGGCAACCTGTCCAATCTGTCCAGGCTGTACCTGTCTGTTGCCTTCTGGCACCTGGGATAAACTCAACCCCAACCTTAACCTTGAATTTGATGAGTGGAAGTGGGCTGGGTTAAATCTCACCAGCAGGTGGCGCTATTGCTTTGTCTGTTCATAGGTTGCATTGCGATATCTAGTAGCGCACAGGCAGAGTCAGAAGCAGGAAATATTTCTCACATGTGCGCTTGTGGTTTAAGAGCCATTAACGAACCCAGCTCCATGCTTATTTATGACTTTGTGGAAAACGCTGCCTGTGAGTATTTTGAGCTTTTGACATGTTTATTATTTTTTTGGTACTTTAGGTACAATTGTTGTTTTTATGGAAGTTAATTTTAAGCAACAGGCTACTATGTAACTTCAGGTCTCATTGCACCTTGTTTAATTTTTACACTTCAGCTGTAAAATGTTCAGGGGGGATTGTTGAGGACTCACACGTTTGTGAATTGGATAACATGAGAAGGAAGATGAATTAAAAATCAATACCATAGGTGCAGATACTAAAAATCTCAGACAGGTATAACTCTCAGGGATATTAACCTCAAGGTCAGAGGTCAAATGAAAAAAAATCCTGTCAGGTGACGTAGGATACTGAAATTGATACCATAAGTGCATCGACCCTGAGACTGAAGTATATGTTTCCTGATGTCTGTTAGTTTTACTCTGTTTGCATTTTGAAGGGCCGTCTTAATAAAGTAGACAACACACCTGTCACTGGTCAAAGAGCTGTCTGTCTGCTTAGCTGTGATTCATACTGTAGTAGCAGAACAGGAGGAAAGTGGATAGATGCACATATCTTGGCATTTATGGAAGTTGATATTTTACTAATAAACCAGTTCAATAAATGTATAATCATAAGAGTATATACCTGAAGCCAGGACATGACTATTAAACTGGATGAAAGCAGGATGAGTGATTTCTTACTCTTGATTTAACCTGCTTGTCTTGCTCATCGAGGGACAAACTGATACAGAGGACACACTCGAGGCTTCTACTCACCTGCAGGTGTAACTTTCAGCTTGGTTTCCTGCTTCATCTCAGATCTCTGGCTGTGGTCTGTTTCATATGAGATGTGGCACTCATATGTTCCAGCGTCGTTAACGGTGATGTTGTGGAGAATGATGGACATTTTTCCACTTTTCATGTTTGGGTCTTCCAGCTCCACTCGACCTTTGAATAATTCATGCTGGTATGTTTTGTAAAGACGATCTTCCCGGAAGAAAAAGACGTAATCGTCTGCTTTCAGGTCACTCTTGGTCCATGCTACCCATAAGATGTTGCCTTCATGGGGACCCTGACAATCAAGAGTTGCATCCTCTCCAACCTCCACTTCTTTCTCGTCTTGCACTAAAAGAAAAGAAAAGAATCCAGAAATACTGCACGCCCCAAATTATAGTTGGATTAGTGTTGTTGGTTAGTGCATTACAATCATTCTGGACAGGCTCATATTTGCTACCTACAACCAGCACACTGTCACAGCTCCATTTTTCTATAATCCCAAACCTCATTTACAATGGTAAAATGGTAAATGGCCTGCATTTATATAGTGTTTTAATCGTCCCTAACGACCCCAAAGCGCTTTACATATCCAGTTATCCACCCATTCACACACACATTCACACACTGGTGATGGCACGCTACATTGTAGCCACAGCCCCCCTGGGGCGCACTGACAGAGGCGAGGCTGCCGAACACTGGTAAAACTTTGGAAAGTTTTTGGAAATCTGCCAGTAGAAAAGTTTAAAGGATGTTTGAGGTGGCTTGGTGGTGGAGTTGTTAGTTCTGTTGTCAAACAGAAAGAAGGTCCTGGGTTTGAACCCACTAACTGAGGCCTTTGCATGTGCAGTTTGCGTATCCTCTCTGTGCCTGCATGGGTTCCCTCTGGGAACTCTGGCAACCTCACATGCAGGTGATGCAGGTGTAGGTTGTGTGGATCTGTGAGGTTGACTGGAAACCTGTCCAGGATTTACCCTCTTTCTTCCTCTTTGGTGAGTGGGATAGCCCACAGCACCCACAGCGTCTAAATGTGTCAACCACTGTTTACATGTAAATTTAAATGTCTCAGTTGAGGAAAAGTTAAAGTGCTGATGCAAACTAAAACAATCATGAGCACTGAGTATGTGTGATTTAGGGCTGTCACTAAATCAGGTTTTGTCTGTGTGGCTAAAATGAGACTATAATGATATTATTAAATGTGTGCTGTAGAGAAAAAAATAGTATCAGCTAACTGTTGTCTCCTTTTAGTAAATTTCTTATCCATCTAAAACTGATGCACTGCTTGCTGCTGAAAACACACACACGCACACACACACACACACACACACACACACACACACACAGCTTGTGTGTGCCTTTGCTTAGAAATCTTCAAAATCTGCCCACAAGCGAGCGCAATCCAAATCAGATAACAGTAGCTGTGACCACAGAGTGAATCTATACTAACAGTAGGCTGACTACAAAGGGAAGAAACCCCCCACAGCTGTTATTTTTCAAGGAAGTTTGCAAAGCACTGACGAGAAAAATACTTTAAATAGTTTGAGGTCCCGGGCCTCACTGTAGCAGAGGAAATCACTTTAATGAATCCATTGTTACTATGCTGTAAAACACTGAAAACAAAAGCATTTTTGCAACAATATTAACTTGATCAAACTGTTGCTTTAAGTACACAATAAAAATTACACTTCAAATAAAAAGTAGATCACAGTTTATTGTAACAACATTTTCTAGAGTAGGAAAGTTAAAGTAGAAATAAATAAACAATTAAAAACCTTGGCTACACCAAAGAGTCAGTGTGCCTAAAATTAAAAAATCACACATTCCTCTGATCGCCTGTGAGTCACTGTCTCATATTATCATGTTAACACCACATACTGCACGATTTCTGTGCAGCACAGAAACATGTGGATTCAATGATAACCAACTGAAATGTAAAAATGTAAAAATTTTCCACAGAAATACCATTAAAGAATAACAATGTAACAATGTAAACATGCTCTTTCACTCACCTGCAGATCCAAGAATTAGAGCCAAAAACAGGAGGACTTGGAGAGTGTTCATCTGTGACAGGTGGCAGACAGTGGAGTGATTATAGGAAGCATTAAGCTTTCACATGAACCGGGGGGGGGGGGGGGTACGTGGTTAAAAAGAAAGTAGTGTTTTAGAAAAAGTGAGATCACATTTATTTAATGCTCTATAGTAAAAAACTAAACAAAACACAAAGACAAAGCTGCTCAAAGTGATGAACATGATATGATATAAAAACTGAAACATTAGGAATCTGACATACAGTTTAGATGATGTCACTCATCTCAGGCTTTTTACAGGAATTTGAGCTGCTTTTGAGCAAAGGCAGCAGGGTCACGTTGGCTTCTATAGATCTGGTGCTCAGGGCCTCTGTGCTGTGCTTTAAGATGGCCATTTTCTAGACACTAGTAAGATTTCTTCGTTTTGTCCTCTGCCTGTGTGTCAGTGGTAGACTGCATGATTTTGGATTCTCCTGTTTGGTCTCATCTTCAGAGTCACTCTGTCAGCTCATCTTGGAGTATCATCTTCCTGATTTATTCATGGATGCTGTCCTGATGGCTCAGGTCTTATTCCTAGTGTTGGGTGTTACGGCCCTAGCAGGGCCTCCTGAAACTACTATTGTGTGGTTGTGGTGTTCTCTCTCCGCGTCCTTCTCTCTTGCTCCACCCCTGTCTCTCTATCACTCTTCTCTCTCCCCAGGACACAGCTGCTGTTCATTGGCCTCATTTACCACCTGGGCCCAGTCAGCAACCACCTCTCTGAGGTCATATAAGCTGGGGATGAACTTAATGTGAGAGGGTGGTTTTTCTCTTGTGTTTCCACATTGTGTGTCAAAGGTGTCGGGAGAGATCCTATAGTGTGGAGTTGTGGAAGCAGTGTGCAGTGTAGCTGCTTTGCGTGATTAGTGTGGGCTTGTGGGTCTCTGCAGCAGTAAAGCTAGCTGCTGCTAGTGACAGGGTGAGCTTGTGGGCCCCTGGAAGTGCCTCCTCGTGGTGTGGAGTTTTTTGTTTGGCTGTTGTGTTCTTTGTTGTTGCCACCTTTTTCTTTTTCTAGTGTTATTGGACAGACGGCTGTGCCGGCTCTTTATGTTAAGGTTGTCTATAATAAAAACTCTTATTTACTAAACACCTGTCGGTTCATCTTTCATTCTGTTCTGGACCCATTTGTTACCAGTCCCCACATACACCCCTAGACCTTCATCGTGGGGACGTAACATTGGGATCTCTGTATTTTTAAAAATGGCACAAAATATAAAAAATAGAAATTCCTCAGGAGGACTTGTGGTGTGTGGTTTTGTGTGTGTGTGTGTGTAGCTTTATCTTAAAATGACTAAGAACAGTCCCGATGTTTTTGCAACTGATGGTGGCTTCTCTGTTTGTCTATGGCATCACTGAGATGGTCGTGTCCCTAACAGACCTGAGGGAGGAAAGAGAGCAGAGGGGTGTTCACACAGTTTCACTTCTCTGTTGTTAACGATTGTGATTGGCTCATGTTGGTAAAATGAATCATTCCTGTCACACCAAAGAAATGGGTACTAACCATTAAGAACTCTTTGGAATTTGTGTGTTTTTTAAAGTTACAGGCCCTCAGAGTGCTTTGGAAAGGGGGTTAAACTCTCAAATTTTGACAGCATTTTTGATTTCTCATAAATTGATAAGTTATTCACAGAAACATTCACAACAGTAGTCAAAGCTGGCACATTTATATTTGAGGTTCATTCATGTGCCTCATGAAGACTCTGAAACTGTCTGACAGACGTTTGGGGATTTTTTTTTCTTCACTGTGGTGACGAATCATTTTCATCACTTTCCTTTCTTCGTGTTCCTCCTTTGTTCTTTGTCTTTGGCTCTTCCACCTTTACCTCTCCACGGTTCTGCATCAGCATCAACCACACCCGTGGTTCATCACCCCAACTTTCCTCCTCACAAACACAAAGTGAAACCAGAACTGTTTGTTTATTCTGCATCGATCTACAGCCCGACCGATCCAACAGTGTCTGTGGAAGTTTTTTTCCTCTGATGTCTTTTCCAACTCAAACCTGAGTGTTATTTGTCTTTAGTTCTTTAGTTCTGAGCAACACAAACCTTCTGGTATCAAGTCAAGGAAGTCAAGGAAACCCTCATTTGCAACATGCAAGTTTCCCTACAGTGAAATGGGACCAGTTGTGTATAATATGAGTTCATGTCAATAAACAACTGGGTCATTCTCCTGGGACAGACTGGGAAAAGAGACATGTGGAGACAGTTCATTTCCAGGCGAAGGAGTCGGCTTGTTAAATAACCACAGTGCTGTTCCACTCTTTGTCCACATCAGGAAATGGGTGTTTCATGTCAATGGTAACTTTATTGTCCCTAACGGGAAATTGCCGTATGTCCATACAGAAATATAAAAAAACCAAACAAACAGGCAAACAAACACATCACATACACACAAAAAATAATATAAGCCTGAGAAATGAACCCAAATTTTATCATCAAAAAAGAAAAAGTGCAGCGTGCAGTGGCAACTTATGGTTTGTGTTATTAACCATGATAATAGCACTAGGTACAAAAAACAATCTATGTCTCTTTGTCTTCACTGCAGGCACTTTATAACGATGACCTGATTGAAGCATTTGATAATCATTAAAGGGAGGATGGTCTGAACACAACAAGACAGAGGTCGCCTTCCTCAGCACCTGCCTGTTATGAAAGTCCACAAGCTGGACCTGAGACCTCCCTGAAATCTGACCAGCCACTTTAACCAGGTTGCTGAGTCTGGTCTTATTATTCAAGGACTTATTACTGTACCAGGCAATGATACAGAAGGTTAAAAAAGATTTAATAAAACTATTATAAAAAAAAGAGTCATGATTTCAGACGAAACATTAAAACCTCTTTTAAAAAGTACAGTCACTGTTGGACCTTTTTCACTGTAGCATCAAAGTGTGACTCAAAGGACAGAAACTAATCAAGAACAACCACCAAATACTTAGAACTGTCCACCAGTTCAATGGCTGCAGCCTTTACTACTGTTAGTGCAGGATGATGTTGATGTTTGTTGATCTCTAACAATGGCTGATCACACCAAGAAGCAAACATCCACAACAGGCCCATGAGAATCCTCTTCACCATGAAGGAGACTCACAATGACTGTGTGGTGGTGATGATGAGCTGAAGCAATGAGGAAATACAACAGAGTAAACACACAGAATAGATGCACACACCCAACAAACATTTGTCACGATTCCAGTCAGTCAGAGGTACGGAGCCTCTTTTATTCAGACGTCTGTGTCACTTTTAACTGTCTGCTCCTCCACCCTCTGCTCTCAGCTTGTTGTCTCTGTGTAGATATAGTAACAGTAACATATGAGGAACTTTATTTCCTCTGGTTGCTTTCAGAAACTTGCTTGGTCTGTTCTGCTGACTGGAAGCATCAGAACACCTTTCTTTGTGGACAGATGCTGTTTGCAAAATAATTAAATGGCATGTGATAAAATTATTTTGTTTTGCTTATAACTTAATATAATTGTGGCTTCATGCTTGGCAAATGAAAGGTTGCTGGTTTGATTCCAGCTATAGACACTAAACCTCTCTGGGATTGTGTCAGGATGGGTATTTAGTTTAAAACTGCCAAATCAAACATGGAGCTTTAGCAACCTCCCGTGACACGTGGTTGATATGTTATTGCAGGACTCACCTCCTTAAAAAGTACAGTCTTTGTTGAACCTTTTTCACTGTAGCAGTAAGATCTGGCTCAAAGGACAAAGCCTTATCAAGAACCCCCAAATACTTATAACTGTCCACCAGTTCAATGGCTGCACCATTTACCACTGTTAGTGCAGGATGATCACACCAAGAAGCAAACATCCACAACAGGCCCATTGGAATCCTCTTCATCATGAAGGAGACTCACAATGACTGTGTGGTGATGATGATGAGCTGAAGCAATGAGGAAATACAATAGAGTAAGCACACAGAATAGTCCACCAGTTCAATGGCTGCACCATTTACCACTGTTAGTGCAGGATGGGTGGATGTCTTCCTGAAGTCAATAACCATGTCTTTGGTTTTCAAGGTGTTGATCATTGAGAAGGACTGATCACCACGAAACAAACTCATCCACAACAGGCCCATGGGAATCCTCTTTACCATGAAGGAGGCTTACAATGACTGTGTCATCTGCATATTTAATGAAATGCCTGTTGACCTGTGCACTGCGACAGTCATTAGTGTGCAAAATATACAGTAGACAAGAGAGACAACAACCTTGTGGTGAGCCAGGAGAAGAGTTCAGCTGTTTGGAAAAACAGCCGTTTACTCTCACACACTGAGATCTGTCAGTTAAAAAAGCCTAAAATCCAACCAATGAGATTAGAATCAAGTTTAAAGTGGTTAAGAAGTTTGAACTGCAACTGAAGAAATAATTGATTTTTTCCATACCTCTGGAACCTTCTGTTGCTGAAGTGATAAAAGAAAGATGTAATAAAAAATACTACATAATTGCTCAGCGCATGTTCTAAGCACCTGGCCACATATAATATGAGGACCTGGACATGTATTAGTCTTACTCATTTTAAAAAGATTTCCCACCCTTCTTTCATCAAAGAAAGAGCACTCTGGTGCTCTCTATTAAGAAATCAAGTATATTCCTTAAATTATAATTATCATTAAATCTCAAATAAAATCTATTCAGCTCATTGGGACCTGGGACCTGGAAGGAAGATTGCGTCGCAACAATCTCCGTATATATGGAATTAAAGAAGGTGCTGAGGGGAATGATATGATGGCATTCAGTACAGCTTCATAAAGAAAGAACTTGCCCTTCTGGAAAATGAGGATTTGCAGATTCAGCGTGCTCACCGATCACTGCGACCAAAGCCGCAAGATACAGTGATTGCAAGGTCAATGTCAGGTTAATGTTCAGAGGTATGACATAAAAGACAAAATTTCGAGAGCAGCTTGGGCTAAGAAAATTTCTTATGATGGCAAAACTAGACTATACAGCCCTGCTAGAGCACTAAGATCGTCTTCCCAGTCACTTTTGGTACAGCCAAGTCCCGGCTGAAGACTAGAGGTGACCGCACATTTGACTTGGCTGCACCTGATCTGTGGAATAACCTCCCCATTACCATCTTTGAGTCTGATTCCATTCAATCTTTCAAATCACGGTTAAAAACCTATTTATTGAACCTCGCCTTTTCCATCAGTTAATGCTTTTTTGTTAGTTAGTTTAATGCTTGTTGCTACCTTCATTCTATCCTTAACCTCTTTTAATTATTATACATTTTTCTTGACTCTTTTATATTTTACACACAATGTTCTAATATGCTTTTATATGTATTTCTGTGTTTTTAATTCTAGCATGTTTGGTACTTTGCCATGGCCTTCATCTTTCTGTTTTACTTACATCTGACCCTCTCACATGTTCAGCACTTTGGTATACCACTGGTTTTTAAATGTGCTATATAAATAAAGTTTATTGTTGTTGTTGTTGTTAGTAGGACAGATATCAAGAGTATAATAAGGCACAAATTGAAGGAAAGGTGGCAAAAGCAATGAGAGGAAGAGAGGAAAGGGCGATGGTTTTACAAAGTCCAAAGGAAAATGAAAAGCACAGGAAGCAACAGGAGAGAGGAGACGGTTATATCTCGACTTAGATTCAGAAACACTGGTTTGAATGGCAAATTAGTTTTAATAGGGAAACACTGTACAGGGGAGTGTGAGTGCAGTAGAGAACAGGCAACAATAGAACATGTTTTATTGCATTGTAAATAGTATGATGCTGAAAGACAACTGATCAAAAAGCTTGATGATATGAAAGTGAAAGTGGACTTGGTTGTTTTATTTCGCAAGAACTCTATAAGTGAAAGCTATCAGGCCATATTTGGGGTTTTAAGGCAGAGTCATTTGTTTGGGGGGAATTTTTTTTTATTTTGTCATTTCGGTCCACACTCCACACCAGTTGGTGGCGCTAAATGCACCGTTTTTCTTTTAGTCAACCACTAACAAACCCTATAAAGAATACGAAGAAGAAGAACAAACCCCCAAAATAAGAAAAAGCCGCATAGTTTCCTTTCTGTGTGTTTCTCATTTTTTCCCACTCTCACTAGTGATGGCCAAATGAAGCTTTCTGAAGAATTGAAGCTTGTATTGAAAAACGGTTCATTACTCGAAGCTTTTCAACAGTCCTGTCTGGTGGCCTCTGGCGGGCAAAAATATGAAGAGCAGCTTGAATCTACAACGAACTGAAACGAACTGCTCGATAATGAAAGCCAACTCTACAGAGCGGAGTTTACATTTCTGTCTGATATTGGGTCACCGCTGTGTTGCTTTGAACATGTATTTTTTGGGTGAAAAAATTGTTGTTTATTTGTTTAATACATTTTGATCAACTTCCCTTGTTTAAACAAGCGCCACGGTGTGGTCTCTCTTTGTTTGCGACTTCTTGATGTTGGTAGACAGTAATAATTGAAAAATACATGTAATATACACATTATAATGTACAACACATTATGGAGTATGCTTCTGCTGTGAGGCCCTGCCTCCATGTACTACTAATACAATTAATCACTGGACAGCTGAACAGGTATGTTTATTAATAATATTATATTTGGCCAATATTCTAATACATATTTTTGACCTGGGGGCAGAATTGATTCTGAACTGGAAATGGAAAATGCTTATGAACTTGCAAATTAAAAACATGAGTCATTTAAGGTAACCCTTTTTCATTTTTATTTAAGAAGAGAATTTTATCTCACAACTTAGACATTCACATTACTCACACTCTCATTATACATACATATAGTATCTTGGGGGTGGGAACGCTACACGGACTCCAAATTACCATCAGGGTGTACACCTCACCCCTGGCGTCATTGCCTACCTCTCAATTTTAAATACATGTAGACATTGAGGGCTAGCAGGAGGGGCTATGCGCTTACCTGCTGCTCTCTGGCAGGTAGCTCCATGCCCTCCTGGGTTTTAAATGCACCTTAGAACACACATACATCAACACTACATATGAGCGGGTGGAGGGAGGTTTGGAGTCTTCACACACACACACACACACACACCCGTTCTCTGCGGCCTGCTGGAGCGGGGGGGGGCTGGGAGGAGGAGTTGGCCGTCCGACTGGGGTCTGGAATGTGGGGCCTCCCTGCCGCTGCGGAGTCGGGGCGGTCTGCTTCTCCCCACCGCAGGGAAAAGGGTAACACCACCTGGGTCTGGGTGCAGTTTCCCCCTCCAGGGTCAAAGGTACCTAGACCCTGTTCGTAGAGTACGCTTGGGGAGCGTGATTGTGTGTACAGCGTCTCTTTATGTCTGTCTCCACGTTGGTTGAGTGTGGAGTAATTGCATATGAGAGCATGAGGGTGGGAATGGATGTTTGCATCTGTGTGTGCCTGTATGTCTGTGTCTATATGTCAGGTTGGGTATCAGACACCACCTCTGTAGGGACATCTCAGGCCCTCCAAGGTATGGAGGCCTATCTCCCCCCACCACTTCCCCTGCCGGTGGCAGACGCCCTCAGACATCGGTGCGTTGGTGGTTCTTTGTGTCCGGGGATGGGCGCCCAGGTACACACCGGCTCAGTACTTGGTGGCTGCTTATTGGGGCCTGGTGTCTGGGGCTCACTCGGGCCACTTCGGAGCTAGGGTGCCCTCAGGCTCTCGGCCTAATATTAAAAACCTAAAAACTATTGTTGTGGAAGATAGAAGTCACTGTGACAGCCCTCTGACTGTGGAGGAAGTTTGTACTTAAGGCCAACAAATCTCCTGGCACAGATGGTTTAACTGCAGAGTTTTATAAATCATTTCTAATCTCCTGGCTCCGTTCTTACTTCAGGTTTTCATAGAAAGTATAGAGAATAACACCCTCCCTCCTACTCTTACTCAGGGTCTTATAACACTTATTCTAAAGCCAAACAAAGACTTACTTCTTATTGATAATTGGAGACCCATCTGTCTGCTCAATAATGACTATGAGATTATGGCTTTAATACTTGCTAACAGAATTAAAGAGGTCTTGGATACAATTATTGATGAGACACAATCAGGCTTTATGAGAAATAGACACATTTCTAATAACATTAGACTGGTTTTGGATCTACTTGATTACTCTGATTTGGTATCTGACAATAGCTTCATTCTCTTCCTGGATTTTTAAAAGGCTTTTGATACAATTGAACATCAATTTATTTTCCACTCTTTGGAAAAATTTGGCTTTGGAGAATTTTTCTGTAAAGCTTCAAAACCTTGTACACGAATGGCAATAGCTCAATTAAAATGATTAAGACTCCACCCCGAGATTTGACCTGTTATACAAGGAATCACCATAGCTGATAAGGAGCTCATCATCAGCCAGCTAGCTAGCTGATGACACCACACTCTTCTTGAAGAATGCAAATCAAATCCGTCTAGCCCTTAGTGTTATTAGTGATTTCTCTGAGGCATCTGGTTTATGTCTAAATCTAAAATAATGTGAATTACTAGCAATTAAAGGCTGCACTGCAAATGCTATCTGTAACATTTCTGTTAAACAAGAAGTCACATACCCAGGACTGTTAATATCCAAAGACCAAAAGTCAAGATGCTCGTCAAACTTCAATATGAAAAAAGTTCAACCAGTGGCTGCAAAGGGACTTGTCGTTGAAAGGTATAGTGTTAATTACTAAAGCTGAAGGGATATCCCGATTAACATATGCTGCTCTCTCCTTACATCTGGATAAGAAAATTAGTAAAGATATTGACCGTATGCTCTTTAATTTTATATGGAAAAACCGTACACACTATATTAGAAAATCTGTTGTGATGAATAACTACAAATCAGGTGGGCTTAACATTTTAGACTTTTCTACTTTAAATAACACTTTCAAAATTAATTGGGATAAACATTTTCTTAAAAACCCTACCTCTATCTGGAACTTTATACCATATCATATTTTCTCCCATTTTGGTGTCTTTAATTTTATTTTAAATTGTAATTACAGTGTTGAGAAACTCCCTGTAAGTCTTTCATCCTTCCATAAGCAAGTCCTCTTAGCGTGGACCCTCATTTATGAACACAACTTCTCACCACACAAATACCTCATCTGGAACAACAGAGATATTTTATTTCAAAATAAATCACTTTTCCTGGAAACTTGGGTCCAAAATTAGATCCTATTGGTGGCTCAGCTGGTTAATAAAGAGGGAGCACTACTTACTTACAATGAATTCCTTACACTATATAATTTTCCAGTCAGTGTTCGGGAATTTTCAATGGTGCTTGATGCCATATGTTATATAAAAACACTGACAGTTCAATATCTACCTCAGTCACTCTCCCTGATCCAGCTGAGTCAGCAGTGAACCGACATGTTCCAGAAATCACCTGGAAGACAGTCTGTATGATCCCCCATAAATATCTAATTGTAAATAAGGTGAAGGAAGTCTCATATAAAATTCTTCATAAATGTTACCCAGCCAGTCACTATATGGTAAAATTTAAAAGAGACATAAATACTAAGTGCACTTTCTGTGGGGATCATCCAGAAACTGTGGCACATCTTTTTTGGTACTGTTCCTCTACACAGAGATTCTGGAAGGAATTTAGCAGTTTTGTTATTGTCCATATTTTAAGGGAGTTTTCTTTATGATGGGAAAATGTTTTATTCTGTTTCTTTAAGTTCCCCAGGAAGAATTATGTTTTTATAATACTTTTCTTAATACTTTTAGCTAAATTTTCTATCCATAAATGTAGGTTTATTAATAAAACATAATATTTCTGCCTTTTTATAAGGATATGGAATTGTACATACAATCAATATCAGACTCAACCAACAAAAAGCCTCTCAGAACAATATATATATGTTGATTTTTTCGCGTACTCATATAATTATTTTTTTCCCCTGATTTTGTATGTTCATGTTGTGTTCTTTTGTAAACTTCATCTGTTTGTATGTTGTATACTCATTGTGTGTTCAATAAAGTTCAATAAAAAAAGTACGTTCTAAATGAAGCTTCAGACGTCACTGATCATGTGACTCTGGCAAAACGAATCAAGCCTCGACGCAGTGCTTCTGAAGCAATGTGTTGATCTTTTTGACACACGCACCGGAGCAACCATCACTACCTCTCGCATCTAAAGGTAAGTGCCAAGGTAACTTTGAACTGAGTTCAGTCAGTCTTGAGTTTATCGAAGTTTTCTGAATGAAGTTTTCTGTTGCTTTCCGTGAGAAAAGACCGTTAAAAGCGAGCCTCTCCAGAGTGTAGCAAAACAGGAAACCACTGTGTGTACAGTAAGTGTGCAAACGAATAGATTAGAAGTGCAAGTGAGCCACGAGTATAGAAAGGTCAAGTTTCGTGAGTTGTTATTCTCAACACTGTTCACGCGCTCAATACTCTACACATACTTGCATCACACGCGCGCTCTCAAGCATGAGTATTTTACAATTCTGGGCTTCACGTGAGGTGCAGGTGTCACCATATAACGGAAATCTCCATGGTTCTGTAGGAGTGGTTCTCAAACCTTTCACAATGAGTTAGGGAGGAGAGGCTGGGGCGGCGGGGGATTCTCTGGCTGGCTGGAGCAGCATCTAATAACCAACTCGCAAAATAAAACAAAATAAAAACAAAACAACAAACACGAAACACCAGATATTATCATACAGACTTATAATTTGCACCGATGTTTTTTCGAAATTCTATATACACGAAAAGTGAGCGCGAGAGCCCTCGGTGCGCCTGCGCGCTGCTGAAGTCAAAGTAAACTTTATTGTCACCTCCGCTACATACAGTCCAGGATATAGAGAGACGAGACGACGAGGCTGCAGTTACTGCAGTGCAAGTAACCCGCTGAAAGGGGAGGGGCCCTGCTGCTTCCAAACAGAGCACATTTCATTCATAATGTTGTAAATCCAAGCCCATTATGTATTCACAATCTGAATCCTGGGTTGTGTGAAATCCCAGAAATAAACCTTAGACAAAGCATATCTGTGAACTAAGGTGTAGGTCTATTAGGTTACGTTGTGGTGATCCTCAAGTTGGGGGATTTGTGTTCATACTGGAGTGCAAAATTAAAACCAATGTAAGATGGACAAGAAAACTTCAAAGCCATCAGGTGCTCAGATTAGAAAAAATAGAAAAGAAGAGGAGGAGAAACGAGCAAAAGATACAGGTAAGCAGATGTGTGATTGGATAATGGCAGGTCATCCTGAAACAATCCGACTAAACTCCAAACAATACATTATGTTACAGATTTTAATATTAATTAGTCATTGTTAATTGTTGATTTGTCCTGTTCTCATTGTATGACGAATTATGATGGCTGTTTGGTAGCTGTTTGCATACTCTCTCTCTCTCTCTCTCTCTCTCTCTCTCTCTCTCTCTCTCTCTCTCCATGTGTGTGTGTTTCTCTGATGAATTTCGACAACAGTTTTATGTTAATGTACAATCCTTAATATGTTTTATGTGTGTGTAAAGTTCCACAATACATGTGGAACTTTCTATTTTGTCTGATTTTGTGTCTTGCAAATAAACCTTTAAAATAAATTAAATTTTATTATGTATTTATTTTTGGCCTACATCAGTAAGAAATGCAAAATTATATACACAAAGTTATAGAAATCACCACTCCTGTTATTCATGATGATTTCAATAACATCACATAATAACATGTAACATCACATCCTGTAAGCATAGTCTGCCTGTGTCTTTTCTCTGGAAACGAACATTTTCAGCCAATATAGGTAATACATCAACATGGCTGCCATGGCTAAGTTAGGAATATTTATAATGTAATTTCCAAAACTTGCATATGATCTGCAATTTGTAGCAGATCTACTGACTGTCACAGAGCAGCTGGAGCAGTCTCAAATGGAGGTCAGTCCACTGCTGCCACCTGTGGCCAAGTGCCACAGCCTACTACTAGATTAACTTGTGACACATCTGCACCTGCTGCTATGACCACACTGAGTAGAGTCTGAGTGGCTGCACTTACACTGGTGCATTCAAATCTACCCACAAACATATTGAAAGATGCAATGGCAGCAATGTGGATTGTCAAGACTCAAACCAATCATTAAGCAAAGAGAGCAGGGATCACTTGTTTCTGTTTATTATACAGCCAAATTTACTTGTGACACACATGTGCAGCTGGCTTTATCACCTATTTTGAATTTGTTTCAAGCACAATACATTTGTAACTTTCAGTGTTTTCCGGTCTTCCAAAAGAAGAAAAAAAACCTTCAACAACATGACATGCAATTGTGTATTTGTTTTCACCTTATCATACACTCGAAGTTTTACAAATCACCACTCCTTTTGTTAATATCATTTCAGTCTCAGACAATCTAGTTTTTCTTACAGAGGTTGAATGCACCTTCTGCGGATGGCAGTACCACACAGTGTGCGTGGACTTCCCCTGTACAGAAGGCAACTACAAATGTTGTGAATGCTAAATAAACAGAAACAAATGATCCCTGTTGTCTTTGCTTAATGATTGGTTTAGTCTTGACAATCCACATTGCTGCCATTGCATCTTTCAATGCCAGCCATGCCAGGTATCAGTGCTCAAACCTTCTGTGTTTGTTTCCAATAAGTTGCCCACTTCGGGAAGCAAAAATGTGTTCTTTTACTTGTCAGATGAACATATGAGACACTTTGACTGCAGTGTGGAGCCTAACAAAGATCTGTTTTGTGTCCCAGCTGATCAGCAGGAGGAGAAGAGTCTGACGGAGCAGCAGAGGAACATTTTCAGCTACTTGGACTCAGCTCAGCTACTACAGAGAAAACAATGAGCTCAACACAGAAGGTGACAGACAGAGCAGGGCGATATGACCAAAAATATTTATCACGATATACATTTGAAAATGTGCGATAACGATGTAGCTGATGATATAATTGACACTAGACAAAATACTTTACAACTCCACAACTTTATTAAAAAACCCATCAATGTATTTTCACTTAAACAAGCAGCTGTTTTTTATGTGCATTAAAGTTATATTAACATTTAACAGTGCAAATGCAAATTCCTTGCTGACAGTTTAACTAAAAGGCATTTCCAGTGGAAATTGGCCGACATATCCTGAGCATAACCTTGTATAATATCCACAAAACTTAAAAACAGGTTGTACAGTTGTGGCCAAAAGTTTTGAGAATTGCATAAATATTGGAAACTGGAAAAGTTTCTGCTTAAGTTTTTATAATAGCAATTTGCATACACTCCAGAATGTTATGAAGAGTGATCAGATGAATTGCATCGTCCTTCTTTGCCATGAAAATTAACTTAATCCCAAAAAAGCCTTATCACTGCATTTCATTGCTGTCATCAAAGGACCTGCTGAGACCATTTCAGTAATCGTCTTCTTAACTCAGGTGAGAATGTTGACGAGCACAAAGCTGGAGATCATCATGGCTGTGTCCCAATTCAGGTTCTGCAGCTTTAAAGTACGCAGCCTCAACGGTGCTCAAGGGCCGCGTAATCAAATACCGCTAAGGCTGGAAGTGAGAGGCTTGTGAAATGAGACGGTCTAGCCTCCGTCGCGCTGCCCAGGTTGCCTAGCAACCATGGTACTAACAGCTGGAAACATTTCATACAGCTTTGTTTGACAGAAATGAAGGAGAACATATTTTCTTCATTTGTTTCTACATGAGCTTTGTGTGATTTAATAAGTATCTGAGGCTGAAACCACAGGACTGTAAAACATGATTGTTGGGCTTCATTTCTGTACTGAACAGTCATTTAAGATTAGCTAGTAAATAACAATTAGCTAATGTTGTTCATGAGACTAAAGTCATCTCACTTTGGTAATGTAAATATAATATGGCCAATATTATAGTTATTATATTTTATCACTTCACTCAAAGAAAAGTATCTCTGACAGTGCATATATAGATGTATTATATATAAGAGACAAATGTTGTTCTTTCAGTATGTTGGCATTACTAAATCTGGTTCAATGCTTATATATATGTATAAAAACAAAATGTACGAGCTGTGATAACTGTTTCTGATAGAATGAAGATCAGACTGATATATGAAATATTCCTTTATTGGGTGAGAAAATCAGACCATGTCATAACTGCTTTAAGTCATACAGAATAGATATCAGAGCCTTAAACAGGCTGACTTCTGCTAAATGGGTCAAACTGGGCAGAAAGTATACAAACACATAACATCCTTATAGAATATGATGTAACACTATAGATCAACTTACCTCAGAATATATAAAGCATATAAACAATTACAGCAATATGATGCAACAAACACAGCAGTACTAATCCAAAATACTCAAAGCTTCATAGAACTGAAACAAACATTTATTTTTAGCTCCATTCTGCTGCTGATACATACTTTAGGTTTCTGAATATTAAACTTGTTGCTGCCTTTCATAGTGTGTAACTTGAAGGCCCTGAGTACTTTCTCCCACACTGAAAACACTGGGATGATAACATTATTTGAACATTACCTAATAAGACTGATTCAGGACAGACAATTATGTTAAACTTTCCTAGCAGTCCTTCACAAACAGGGAACAGTCTGTCTATTCTCTCCATCTGTCAGCTGCTGCTGGCTCTTCCTCCTCCTCTTCCTCACACACTGCTGAGTTTGTCCTGGTGGATCATCAGGGGTGCAAAGCCTCACACATGATGTGCAGCAGTGGGTCCCTCAGTCTGTCCTCACTCTGGACACTTGCAGTTGTCACACATGGAAATCAAATGTGTGATAAGCTGCAGGATTCAAACACAAGTGTAACTTATAAATACATGTTCATACTTTTATTCCACAATCAGAGAGAAAGAAACAGAGAGAGAGTGCAGGACAGACAGACAGGTGACAGTCTCAGGTGTACACACTGCTACAAAACAGCACAAGAGAAGGAGGATTTAGTGTTTGTGTTATTACGAGTGCTAAACAAGAAGAGTTCCAGATGGTCCAGTGGACACATGTGTGACTCCTGTGATTAAAGCATCTTTCTTTCAGCTTAACGAGTGAACCGTCAGCTCGTTCAAACACACGTTAAAGTCCGTTTGGCTCGACACCACCGAACAGAGGCAGCAATATAACATAGCTAACATTAACAGTGCAGTGAATCCTGCTTGTGCCGTCATATTCAGGACTGCAAACCGAGCAGCATCACTGACTTTCAGCTTGTTGTGTTTGTGGATATGACTGACTTTAATTATCCATAAAATCATCACATTCTCTGTAAGATTAAGGTCAACTATATATATATTTAGAAGTAAAGGCTTTAAAACCAAGCTGACGCTGAAAGTACAAACATCACTAATGTCACATAACTCTGCCGACATGTGGCCAACAGTAATGTTTTAATGTTCTTTATTATTAAACATTTGCACATAAATAAGTTACATCATATTCAGTACTTACTTTTAAAAGTTTACTCTTCCGCCATTTTTTTTTTTGCCAAAATTATCCACACCCACCGCCGCACTATGAAGTCTGGGATACGTTGGGCCATGAAGGCTTCACAGGCCCATCCTTAAAATTCAGGGAAATGAAGGACGTATTTGAGGCTGCATTTCGAGCAGCCTTTGAATTGGGACAGCCTTCGTCGCGTCGCTGTGACGTAATCGGCCTTAAAATGCGGCCTTTCAGGCTGCAGACTGAATTGGGATACAGCCTATTTCAGGCTGATTGGGTTAGAATGGCAGACCTGACATGTTAAAAGGAGGGTGGTGCTTGAAATCATTGTTCTTCCATTGTTAACCATGGTGACCTGCAAAGAAACGCGTGCAGCCATCATTGTGTTGCATAAAATTGGCTTCACAGGCAAGAATATTGTGGCTACTACGATTGCATCTAAATCAACAATTTATAGGATCATCAAGAACTTCAAGGAAAGAAGCCCCTTCTCTCCCCCCCAAAAAAACATCAGGGGCAGATTGATCTTCTGCAGATCTTCCATGCTTTTTCCTCCATGTGCGTATGAAAACAAAGGCACTGCGTAAGCGTGTTTTATCCATATTCTATTGTGATATTTCACTTTCCTATTGTTGCCCAACATTATACCGGTATTACCGTGAATGGTATGATATAGCCCATCCCTACATGAAAGGCACCCTGATCGTGCACTAATCACACATTAAAATGCACAAAAGAGGCAAAACTGTGTGCCAGAGTCAGGGGTCAGCGTTTTGTTTTTATGTCACAGCACCAGAACGATTGCAGGTGCTCATAAGTAGTTACCATAAATCACAAACCTTTCTTGGTCTCAGCACATCGACTCTGTTATTAAGAAAATGGGACAAGGCATAGCTATGGCTATGAAATGCTCTTTCTCTATCACTTCTTCAATAATGAAAGATGTCATTAATGCACTAGTAATGTCTCATCTGGAGTATTGTTCAATCATTTGGTCAGCAGCTAAATGTTATAAATATTGTAAGAGATAATTTGTTTTTGAAATTTGTGTAATGTGCCTCAATGTTATTATTATTATTATTATTATTATTATTGTTATTATTATTGATTGCTTATATTTTAACAATTGTGAAATCTCACTGTGGATGTAAGAGCCAAATTATGTGGATATCTTGAATCCACTTTATTGTGTAATATTTTATGTGATTGTATTTGACGGAAGACGAGCAACCTCTGTTGTGGAAGCTAATGGAGTTCCTTTTGAATAAACAGATAAACAAACATAGGATTTATTATCACTGAATAATTATGTATAAATCTATAAAAATTATAGAAGTATGTAATAGGAAACAACAAAATAATATAAATTATAAAATAATATAAAAGTGTGTGTGTGTGTACAATCAGGAGGGATGGGCATGATTTCAGTGTTTAAACAGTCATGAATTATTTTTAACAGCAGGTTGGATGTAATGTGTTAGAACTACCAGCAGGTGGGGATAAGAGATCTTTAAGGTGTTTGGTGCCACACTCCACCTTCAGGTTTAAAACTAGTGTTAATGGAGGGAGTTTGAAGGTTCAGGTGTTCCACGACTGCATTTCACTCGCTGCCTCTGTTTGTATCTCTGTCACTGCAGGACCAACATGGAGCGAGAAGTCAGCGCTCTCAGGAGGCCAACAAACCTCACAGAAGAAAGAGAGAGAAAACACACACCTGTGACGAGTGTGGAAAGGATTTTGCTGTGAAGGGTTTACTAACACAGCATCAGGTCATCCACACTGGAGAGAGGCCGTTCAGCTGTGACTTGTGTGGAAAGTCTTTTTCCAGGAAGGGTTCCCTAAAACAACACCAACTCGTCCACAGTGGAGTTAAAGCGTACAGCTGTGATCAGTGTGGGAAGGGTTTTACTGTGAAGGCTTCACTAAAACAGCATCAGGTCATCCACACTGGAGAGAGGCCGTTCAGATGTGACTTGTGTGGAAAGTCTTTTTCCTGGTCGCGTTCCCTAAAAGAACACCAACTCATCCACAGTGGAGTTAAAGCGTACAGCTGTGATCAGTGTGGGAAGGGTTTTACTTTGAAGGCTAACCTAAAAAAGCATCAGGTTATCCACACTGGAGAGAGGCCGTTCAGCTGTGACTTGTGTGGAAAGTCTTTTTCCTGGTCGCGTTCCCTAAAAGAACACCAACTCATCCACAGTGGAGTTAAAGCGTACAGCTGTGATCAGTGTGGGAAGGGTTTTACTCAAAGTAGCCACTTACAGAGTCATCTAGTTACCCACTCTGGAATTAAGGCATACAGCTGTGACATCTGTGGAAAAACTTTCAGCCAGAGAGGAAGCCGAAATATACACCTACGCATTCACACCAGACATGATGTGTACAGCTGTGAACAGTGTGGCAAATACTTTGCTAAAGACAAACATTTGCAACAACACATGTTTAGCCACACTGAGGGACAACCTTATAAATGTGACCTGTGTGAGAAGACTTTTAAATCTCCACATTACTTGAAACTACACCAACAGATCCACACCAGAAAGAGACTCTACAAGTGCAGTTACTGTGAGGTATGTATTTATATTGTTATCTTGTCATTTTAGCCTGACTGTTTGAAACAACTCTGCTCATTAAACTGTGTTAGCATGTTAGCAATTCTACTGCATGGAAAAGCAGCTCTGAGTGATTATTCAGATTTTCATTTCAGTTATGATTTTAGTATTACTGTAGTGTTGTGGTGGTAGTATTATAGTTATTGCAGCCCAGTAAACTGAGTGTGTTAACTGAAACAGTAAAATGTAATTGGACGTCTGCAGAGATGCTCTTTATTTCAGGCGACGTTCAGGATAAAAATGTTGAAGGACTGACTTACACTGTCTTTGTGTCTTTGTTTAGAAGCAGAGCAACACAGATGGATCCAGTTCTCAACCCTGTCATCACTGTGGTGGTGGGAAAGAGTTTCGTTGTGACCTCTGTGGAAAAACTCTCAGTTGCCAAGCCACCCTAAAAACACATCAACGTAGACACACTGGAGACAAACTGAAATACTGCAAAGAATGTGGGAGAAGCTTCACCAGATCATATCACTTAAAGAAACATGAACTGATTCACAGTGGGGTTAAAAAGCACCTCTGTGATCAGTGTGGGTCATCCTTCACCACTGCAGGTGAGCTTAAAACACACAAACGAGTCCACACAGGAGAGAAACCATACAAGTGCAGACACTGTGACAAAAGCTTCTCACATTCAGCTAGTCGTAACAATCATGAACGTACACACATGGAAGGAAACTACAGCTGTGACCAGTGTGACAAGAGCTTCAGGAATCTCAGTTCATACTCTGAACACAAACAATCCCACGTTACTAATAAACTGTTTCACTGTTACCAATGTGCCAAAACATTCACCTCATTGGCTGCTCTGTGCAAACATCAGCGTGATCACTCAGGGCTGAAATCACTCCCATCACTGGATCACAGTGAATCTGAAGAGACAGAAAGATCCTCTGGTTTCAGAGTCAGACTCAAAAAGCTTGAGATCAGGCTCCACAGAGTTCAGATAGAATCATTTAAACTTGTGTTGAACTGAACTGGTTGCTGGGCTGAACTTCTACATAATACAGATTTACATGGGATCTTATTTTCTGTTGCTTTACTGAGTCAGTTTTGTCCTTTTTTCTCTGTCCTGGTTTTGCTCGTCTGTAAAAAAGTGATCGGGATCTAATGTTAAATAATCATACAGCTCAGCTGTATGATGCAGCTGAAGACATTTTTATACAAACGGGCTTTTAATTAATTTTTACTTCTATGTCTGATCTTATTGTGAAGCACTTTGTGATTTCTATCTGTGAAATGTGCTATATAAATAAATTTTACTTACTTACTTACTTACTGTTCCACAGATGTCAGGTTTACACAGTGGGATGGTTTGTAATAACGCAGCTCTCCTGTGGATAAATCCTTACTCTTAGCCTCAGGACCTCAAACAGTCCCAGCAGGTTCGGTCAGAAGATTTATACCTTATACCAAAACGTCACTGAGTCTCCTTTGCTGTGCTGTTTTCACAAAGAAACGTAAACTGAAGACCTGAACTTACAATGTTTTAATTAGTTTAGCAGATTCAGTGTCTCCATGATTGAATCTGCTGTTTTTGTGCTGCTGTTGGTAGAAAGCTGGTTAATGCTGAAATGAACTGGCTGCATGCATCTCTGAATGTAAATTGGTGCACTATTAATAGATCACTCTGGAACGGTGTCATCACCCTAATTTGCCCACTTAGTAAATCTCACTCATGGCCAAGAAATTGAAATAAATCTTGTTTCCCTGCTGGATAGTGATCCACTGTAACTCTGCTCCTCCTTCCTGTTTAGGATTTCTGTGGCTGAAGTAAAATTCCCTCCATCCATCACTTATCCCAGCTAAGCCAAAGTAAAATAAAGTTTTGCTCATCTTAAAAAAGCATTACAATAATGGGCATTACCAATGCAAACTGAATAATACAGAAGATGAAAGAATAGACTTTGATCAGTTAATAAAGCTCATGATCTTGATTATTGTGGCTGCTACACAGATACTTCTGGGTCATTTCTCTCAGTTAGGAACCTTCCTCACCAAAACTGACTGTTGGACCACACCCCTGGTTTCATGAGAAATTGTTTCAGCCATGATTTCTCTTCCTGTATTTCAGAGTAAAGACTGTAAAGACTGACACACCTCGTTATTGGACTGATTTCTACTGCTGGACTACTCCTGGGGAGAGTAACAATACTCTTACTAATTAGCTCCCTTTCACACCTTTGGGGATATTTATTTTTGTGCTTGCAGCGCTGTGAGCCAGAACAGCGAGAGAAAAATCTGCAACAGCAACGAGCTGAATGCTTAAGTGAATCCCAGCAGCTGCACATGTGCTACGCTGATTTAGAGGATATCTTTGCTCTGGATTTATATTAATACTTTTTCATTTCTATAGGATTCTTCTTGCATCTAAACAAAGATGATTCAATTTGATAAATTTTGAAGCCTCTTCTTGCTTTCGGTGTAAATGAGATGTAATATTTGCTCTTGGTTTGGTTTTCCTGTACAGAACCTTGCAGTACAACAGAAACCTAAAAACATTATTTGTAGTTGTTATTCTTAGTTGTTCTGATGCCTTAATACCACAGGGTGTAATTATGAAGTTATTGAGCTGCACATACTTTACGACCTGCTTAAGTTCGAGGTCACAGCATCTGTAGAACAGCTGGAACATAATGAAGTCTACAAGGTTAAAGTTTTCTCTTCACTTGTTCTTTCTGCTGCTTGGTTTGATGGATCTGAAAGCTTTTGTTTTTATTACTGTTATTATAATTATCATTAATATTTTACTCTTTAGAAGCTTTGAAATAGTGTTTGTGTTTGAAAAAATTGATTTAAGAATAGGACAGAAACATCTGTCCTTCTGAAAATCGCCCAAAGGCACGGAGACAAAGTCAAAGGATGCAACCTGTAACTTTCTCTTCCTTCATGTCAGTAACATCATCGATTATTTATATAAAATGATTATAGCAACAGTAACACTTTAGTTTGGATTTCATGATTTCTGTAACTGGAAAATATTATTTTGTTTAAAGACAAAAGTGACCGCATAGTTGCAACATTAAAGTGAAATATTTAATAGTCTAATAACAGATTAAATGCTGTGTTGAGGCTGTCGTTTCAGGAGGAGAGAAGCTGCAGAGAGGCGTGTAAGACTGCAACTCTGCTTCCTGGTCCCAACTCTGGATAGTCATATTTTAGGGGGTTTAATAAATTTGTCCATATTTCTAGAAATGAGAGCTGCTCCATCCAAAGTGGGATGGATGTCGTCTCTCCTAACAAGACCAGGTTTCCTCCAGAAGGTTTGCCAATTTTCTATGAAGCCCACATCGTTTCTGGGACACCACTCAGACAGCCAGTACCTTAAGGAGAACATGTGGCAAAACATGTCACTCCTGGTCTGTATCCCAATTCAGGGTCTGCATTTCCCTGAATTCTAAGGATGTGGCGGTGTAGACTTCGTGGCCCAATATATCCCAGATTGCATAGCGCGGCGGTGGGTGTGGATAATCTTGCCAAATAAAACGGTGGAAGCAGAGCGGCCAAAGAGTAAACGTTTAAAAGTAAGTACTGATATGATGTCTCAACAGGACCTGGAAAAACTATTCCATGCATTCATTTTCAGTAGGCTTGATTACTGTAACAGCATCTTTACAGGTCTACCTAAAAAAAAAAATCAGTCAGACAACTACAGCTCATTCAGAACTCTGCTGCTTGAGTCCTCACTCAGACCAAAAAAGACCAAAAAAGTGGACCACATCAGTCCAGCTCTGAGGTCTTTACATTGGCCGCCTGTCTGTTCAGTTCTGATGCTGGTCTATAAAGCTCTGAATGGTTTAGGACCAAAATACATCAGTGACCTCCTGACCCAGTATGAACCTTCCAGATCCCTCAGCTCATCTGGATCCTGTTTTTTATCAGTTCCCAGAGTCAGAACCAGACACGGAGAAGCTGCATTCAGCTTTTATGCTCCATATATTTGGAACAAACTCTAAGAAAGCCTCAGATCAGCTGAAACACTCAGTTTACTTAAATCCAGTTTGAAGACTAACCTGTCCTCAGCTGTTCAGCAAGTTATTTTGTTTTACATGTACAATGACAATAAATTCTGTTCAATTCTATCAAATGAGGCAGAAAGCTCTTAAAGCACAGATGTGGATCATTGTTTACACTGTAGTCTTTACCTCACAATATAAAGTGCTTTGAGGCCACTGCTGTTGTGGTTTTGTGATATATAAATAAAATGTAATTGACTTGTTTAGCTCTTGATGTTTTGTCCTCTCTCTGTCGGTACATTGCATGATTTTGCATCCTCCTCACCTTCTGTCTTCAGCTGTCAGAGTCACTCTGTCAGCTCATCTTGAAACATGATCAGGATGATCATGTTTCATAATCCCCCCTTCGGTTTCTTTACAAACGAGGAAAACAGTGCTGATGCTTTTGTAAGTTGTAGAGTTTTCTCTTTTTGGTCATCAGACTGGTGAGGGTGGTTTTTGGTGTTTCCACGCGTTATGACTCATTCAGAGTTCAGGGTCATGCCACGTGGTAATACAATGGCCTGTGGCTTTCATAGGAAAGGGGGAGGTGAAATGACAGTTTCCTTATTACAGAGCTACACTGGCCTGTTGTTAACAGTTTTTATGACATAAAAGTGGGTTAAAACTAGAATTTCAAACTCTATACCAATACTCAGAAAAATACTCAATAGATCCAACAAAGGTGTGTATGTGTGACCTTTTGACCTTTAGAATAGAATTCAGCTTTATTATCATTGCACATGTCACAAATACAAGGCAACTAAATGCAGTTATTACATTTTCACTATTATCTTTAAAACAGAAGCAGCACAAACACAAAATATTGCAGCACAATCGTTTGACAGCACTTTTATTTAATTGGAAGAAGGTGTTAGGGTCAACTTCACCATGAACGTAAATCACTGACAGAATAAGAATTTTTCAAGTGGGAACCAACTTGTTCAACTTTATTCCAACTCAATTCAAAATCAGGGCCGATCTTTATCTCTGTCAGATCCACAGTCAAATCCATAGAAACTGAGTTGTTACATTTAAAGTCATGTTCAAATTTGAAGCATTTGGAATTAAAAGAAAACATGATTTACAGACATCACATGAACATTGTTTAATGGCTCAACCAGTACAGGTCACAGAAAGTCCCCATCATACTGTTAGAACTCTGTTACTCAGCAGCCTTCATTCAATCACTGCATCCTAGCTGACTGACAAGATTAATATCCTGGGCTGACTCAGAAGCAGAGCTGTTAAACTTGTATGTGTCACATGAGCGTAACTTTTAACTGTATTGTGTCCTCCTGTTCTTTGTTCAGAGTTTAGTTGTTTCTCCTGTGTTTAACACGGCTTTGCCCACTTTAGTGTGTGGTTGTGTGATGGAGTACACAGGTTAATTTGAAGGTCAGACCAACATCCTGAACAGCAGTGATCTAATTTGTCGTGTTTGAGCGTCATCTGGTGGTGAGTCTGGTAATTGTAAAACAATGATGTGACTTCTCATGAGCATTGTAGTGTGACTGATGGATGTTAAGCTGAACTTTTCTCCTCATCTGTCTTTAGACATTTTTTTTCCCCGATTGAGGAGCAGAGCAGAGCTGCAGGTGACAGGCCTGACATGTCCAAAGGTAAAAGGGATGAGAATATCTTGGAAAGGCCCTGATCTGGCAGATCTTCAGTTCTTATCTCCAACAAAACTTAAACAGCCTGTTGAGAGAGGCAGACCCAGATGGTGTAGACTGGAGGTGAAGGGCATCTTCAAACTGGAGTTTAGTAAAGTAGTGGAACAAGATTTTCAGTGTCTGTTGGTTTCTAGATTTTATGTATTCATTTTGCTCATAACCTAGTTTAAAAAATGTGTTTACTGACATGTTTCAGCCAAAGAAACATTTTTCTCTTAATGATGAGAGGTGGAAACTACAGAACTACCACCCTGTAAGAGAGGAAGGAGGAGGAGGGTCTCGCTTGATGCTAGTGTGGACCGATCAAAGTTCAGTAGCACCTGCAGATGGAGAAAGCTTCTTCACTATGGCTGCTCTGTAAGTATGCTGTGATGTGTTTTGGTTTCTGAAAAGGATTAAAAAGGATTCTCACTGTGTTGCTTCACAAACATCCAGTTTGTGAAGAAGATCAAAAGAGACAAAACCACTTCCTGTTTTCTGCTTCTTCAGTCTGTAGATCAACCAGACTGATGGCGTTGCTGCTTTTTTCCTGAATGTGAAGCTTTAAACTAACCTGTTATTTCTCTTTAGTTTCAACCTCAGTGCTGAGCTGCACAACAAACCAAGGTCAGTAACCTTCTCCTGTCACACTTTAAACCTGATATCAGCTACACCGTAATAGAAGCTCTGAGCATTTTTTTATATTGTGGCATAATATCATAGTTATTATGCTAAGCTATCCAGGAGCCTGCTGAAAGTTTATCGATGCCACCAAAAGCATAAAGGAAGTATGTTCACCTGAAGAAAGTGCTATAACTTTCTTGGAGGTTAATGTTAAAAAAAAACTAATCAGCTTTGACTGAGCTCACAAAGTTCACCACAGCAGGTCTGCTTTGGACCTCAGTGCCGGCTTGTACTTAATATGTATCCTCCTCACAGCTCGTCTGACTGTGAGTCCCAGCAGCTCTCAGTTCTTTAAAGGAGAATTTGTGTCTCTGAGCTGTGAGGAGGACGACAGCTCTGCTGGATGGACTCTGAGGAGAAACACAAGCAAACAACAGAGGACTCAGTGTGGAGATGGGTTTGGAAAACCAGTTGGTTCTTCCTGTAACATCACTGTTTTCCCGTTGGACAGTGGAGTTTACTGGTGTGAGTCCAGAGAGGGTCCCATCAGTAACATGGTTAACCTGACAGTCACTGGTAAGCTGAGTGTGTGGAGTTAGTGTTGATGAAGCTGTGTGTAAATGGATGAAATGCTGTAGTTTGTCTCTGTGTTGAGGTGGATCAGTGATCCTGCAGAGTCCTGTCCTCCCTGTGATGGAGGGAGATGACGTCACTCTGCTCTGTAAAACAGAGACCACTCCCTCCAACCTCCCAGCTGCTTTCTATAAAGATGGCTCCCTCATCAGGAAGCAGCCTACAGGTCACATGACCATCCAGCATGTTTCCAGGTCTGATGAAGGCCTCTACAAGTGTGACATCAGCGGTCATGGAGAGTCTCCATCCAGCTGGATCACTGTCACAGGTGAGGAGCTTCACTCTGATTTCACCTTTTATTTTTTTTTATTTTTTATTTTTGCCTGTCCCGTTTGGTTCTTTTGCCATCAGAATTATTGTCTAAAGGCAAAGAAAGATGCCCAACGGATTTACTTTACCAAATGGACCATCCCAGCCAGGACATGAAGCAGGTATGGAGGAGATCAAGGCTCCAGACATCCAGAGACCCCCAGAGCACAAGGGAAGACCAACAGAGGGGCAGCTGCGCCACTATCCCGGAAAGAGCTGAGGAGAGCCCCAGATGAGGGGTCACTCAGCAGCCGCGGAGCAGAAGCCAGGTGGGCGTTGCAGTGATGTGCCCGTGAGCTCCGCCGGCAGCCAGCTGTGCCAGAGTGACCGAGCCCCAGGCAGGGGGCACCCCACCCCCGAAGTGGCCCGAGCGAGCCCCAGGCTCCAGGCCCCAACAAGCAGCCACCAGGAGTGAGCCGGTGTGTACCTGGACGCCCATCCCCGGACACAAAGAACCACCAACGCACCGATGTCTGAGGGCTTCTGCCACTGGCAGGGGGAGTGGTGGGGGGAGATAGGCCTCCAAACCTTGGACGACCTGAGATGTCCCTACAGAGGTGACGTCTGATACCCAACCTGACATATGGACACAGACATACAGGCACACACAGATACAAACATCCATTCCTACCCTCATGCTCTCATAAGCAATTGGTCAACACTCACCCAACATGGAGACAGACATAAATAGACACTGTACACACAATCACACTCCCCAAGCGTACTCTAAGAACCGGGTCTAGGTACCCTTGCCCCTGGAGGGGGAAACTGCACCCAGACCCAGGTGGTGTTACCCTTTTCCCTGGGGTGGAGAGAAGCAGACCGCCCCGACTCCACAGCAGCAGGGAGGCCCCACATTCCAGACCCCAATCGGGCGGCCCACTCCTCCTCCTAGCCCCCCCGCTCCAGCAGGCCGCAGAGAACGGGGGCGTGTGAAGACTCCAAACCTCCCTCCGCCCGCTCATATGTAGTGTTGATGCATGTGTGTTCTAAGGTGCATTTAAAACCCAGGAGGGCATGGAACTACCTGCCAGAGAGCAGCAGGTAAGCGCATAGCCCCTCCTGCTAGCCCTCAATGTCTACGTGTATTTAAAATTGAGAGGTGGGCAACGACGCCAGGGGTGAGGTTGTACACCCTGATGGTCTTTTGGATTCCGTGTAGCGTGCCCACCCCCAAGATCCTATATGTATGTGTTATGAGAGTGTGAGTAATGTGAATGTCTAAGTTGTGGGATAAAATTGAGGCACAGGCAGCCAGAAGGGGACAGAGGAGGGTGCCTCCCCTACATCCTGGTGACACACCTTTACCCCAAGGCCCTGCATGTGTGGGAGATTGTGGTGGAGCGGGAAGAGGGAGGCAGCTGGAGATGGGGAGGGAAGGAAGGGAGGGGCAAGTGACCCCTCCCTGGGGCCAGCTCCCCCGCTGACCCCAGTAGGCACCCCCATACTCTGCAACCTGCCAGGGAAAGGGGGGCCCAGGCCCATCCGGACCCCACCACAGAGAAAACTGCACCCACCCCATCATCCACTCATCTTCCAGACTACACAAGACAAGCTCTACACAAGGCTGAGTTCTTCCTCCACCGATCCTGTATCTCCCCAGCCTGCAGAGTGAGCTCACCTCTTATTTCATCCACATATTCACCTGAACTGACTCTCCACCTCTACAGCCCCACCCCAGCTTCAGCCCATCCAGCCGACTTTCAGAGTTTTCTTCTACCAAGTCATTTTCACTCCATACTTCATGTCCACTCTCCTCGTGGTGTCTTTGTATCGACGCAGAGCCAAAGGTAACTGTCTAAATCACCTCGATTATTTATTGAATTCAATTCAATGTAAAAATTTCTGATCACCTGGTCATTTCTGAAGTGACCAGCTCATCTCTAAGGTAACAGCCCTGCCCACTCATGCTGGGCAGAGATCAACTAAGGACTTCAATGACGTTGTGGTGGTGACCACTGGGCATCACTTTTCAGCTTCAGAGACTCGGCTCATGATATCAGATCACTGTGATTCAACTATGTGTGAAGTCACTTCTTTAAGACAGAACTAAAATTTAAGATGTGCACACTCTTCATTTTAGGGCAGTTTGAGAGTTGCTGTGCATTGCAGAAGTCGACGAACTTCTTCATGCAAAATATTCATTTCATTCAGTTTATTATAACAAAATGTTCCAGTGCAATGTTTTCATTTTTTCCTTTCTCACAAGAATTCATGACAAGAACTACAATTAACGCAGTTTTAAAATAACACCCAGGTGCTATATCAGATAAATCATCTAAACAAAATTCTAATAAACAAAGGACATAAATATCATATCTGTAAGTGTGTGGAGACATTTATTTATGAGACATGAGCAAGTCCTTCACTTTTACCTGTTCAGGTTTGTTGGTGTGAGGATGAATTAGAATTAAAAATATCTTTGTGAACTGTGGGGTCATGTTTATTGTAGTTTCTGGTATCTTCTTTAAACCCAGTATTATGGCAAAATGTGTAAAGTTTAACCAGATCTCCTGAAAAAGACATGCTTTAAAACCTGAATCTGCCCACCCCTCAGAAAACTGATGAATGGAAAAAATATAGCAAGATAAATCTAAATCTGATGATTTGCACCTGATGAATCATTATTTGGCTAAGTTAACATATAAACAAGTGTGACAAGAAAAGAAAGACTTAAACTCATGCACTCCCACATCCAGGCCGACTTATTAGACTTCACAGAAGAAGAATCAAAGAGGTTTATTGAAAAAGTAAAAATATGATTTATTGTTATAAATGTTTATTATATTATTACTATATTATAATGTTATTATAATTTCTATATATTGAAAAATAGTTGCCCAGAGACTTGACTGACAGTGTCTAAACTCAGAAAAAGGTAAACAGGCACCACTTTGGACACATAAACTCAGACATTAAACATATCTGTCCAGCTTCAAACTCTCTTAAATGTAAAAATCACATGTTTAAATAATAACATTATAGCTGATTAGCTTTACTTTCATCATGTTCACCTGTTTATACTTAAATCTCTTCCCTTCTGATTCTCTACAAACCAGTGCGACCATCACTTTGGCCTGTTTGTCACTAAGAGCTAAAATTAGGAGTAAACATGCTTTATTGTGTAAAAATGCTATTTTACTGCCTATGTTCTACAGATGGATGTGACCCTGTCAGAGCTGTCTCTGCAGGACTGTTTAAAGCAAACTCTCAGTTGCTGTAATTTCTCTTAAATTCGACTGAAATTAATTTAGGCCTGAACATTTATGTCCTTCACATCCTTTTGAATATCATATGATGAAATATGTGAATATGATTTTGCAAATTTGTGTAGTTGTTGGCAATACCCACTGTGTCTGATACTGAAAACAAAAATGTGCCAAGAAACAAAAATAAACAAATTTAGTCAGTAACGCTCACACTTTAAAAACAAAACAAAAAACATTTTATTTGTTTACAGCAAAACGGATCCAAAACAGTATTAACTGGACAGAATTTTGAGTCCAGAGTGGTAGGCCTGGCTTTAGATTATTAATGACTAACCTCATGGATCATCTCAGGTGTTCTTCCTGCCACATGATGCATTTGTCTCTGCCCATCAGGGACACTTGTTAGCACTCATCCTCCATTGTGCCGTGGCTCAGGGGGTTGGGAAGTGCATCTGTGACCGGAAGGTCGCCAGTTCGATCCCTGGGCTCTCTGTCCTGGTCGTTGTGTCCTTGGGCAAGACACTTCACCTACTGGTGTTGGCCAGAGGGGCCGATGACTAAATTGTAAGGCGCTTTGGCTTCCTTGAAAAGCGCTATATAAATGCAATCCAATGTTGTTATTATTAGTTGTGTACTTATTACTTTAGTATTGTAACACTTTGAAACAAGCCTGCAGCTCATTCAGAGGCTTTAGGGGCACATAAGAAAAAAAACCCATTCAACCAAGGAGAATTTGTTTTGTATTCCTTGATTTCCTTTTTTGTCTCATCGAACTGAACCGAATCTGCCACAGCTCGGCAGGAAGTGAGCTTGGAAGCACAAAAATCATTTTCAGTCTTTTTATCTTGTTTTCATTGTTGTTGGAGGCCAAAGTTACAGGTGAAAGTACACGTATATGAGAACAACACCACAGTTTGAATGGTTTAAAAGGTGGAGCAGTGATCACAGAGAATAACACCAGCACATCACATAAGAAAGAAAGGACGGGAGAGGAAGTTGGGATCATCTGATGATGGCCTGCTCGTTTATGACCTAATAACCTTTTGTGTTATTTAAGGTTATGTAGGACAGCAGGTGCAGGTGTTACTGGGTAATTTGAAGCACTGTGGTACAATTGGGCTGAGTGGCTGTTTGATAAATTCCACCTCTATCTTAACTTTACACTATTTAAAGAACTGAGAGCAGACTCACCTGAAGCTGTGATGTTGAGCTTGAATAAGCACTTAAGCTCATCAGTGCTTTTGGTGAATAAAATCCGACACTGGTCTGTTCCTGCGTCACCGATGCTGAGGTTCTTTAGAGTTACAGAAACGTCTCCATCCTTCATGGACGGCTCTTTCAGCTCCACTCGGCCTTTAAAGGACTCGTGCTGGTAGTTTTCATACGCGCGCCCATTTCGGAAGAAGAACACGTACTCGTTGGACTCAAACTCAGGTCGGCGCCACTCCAACACGGCAATCTCTGAAACTGCTGGATGATGACACTGAAGAACGGCATCTTTTCCAGGCTCCACGTTAACCTCTGTAGGATCTGAAGAAACACTGACTGTTTAGTGTGAACGCCAGGAGTAACTAAGGGAAACAGACAAGATGCATACAAGGCAAAAATCCAGAGTTTCTGCCAGTTTTGAGGCACTTTGTCTCTGCATACTTTGAAAAGTATTTTAAAGAATTTTAAAATGAATTTTTTCAACTTTCAAAATGTACAAAGCAACACTACCTTTATTTCTTATTGAACACCGCTGACACATTTACCTGGCTCGTAGTAGGCTTGGCCAAAGTTTCGGCTTATGAGCAATCACAGTCAGTAACCCCGAACAGGTGAAAGTGTTTTTAATGAGTTTTATTTAGAAGGCTTAAAAAATAAACTAATACACAACATTTTTTAAGTTATTAAAAGATAAGAAATTGCTAAGAAGTGAGTCTCATATAATTACAGGATGTGTTTTTGCTTTCACACTTTCATTCTAGCAGTTTCTGGTTTCATCTGCTTCAGACTCTCGAGGTCACATGACTGTATTTTCCACTCAAAATGAGCCCTGCTGCCTGCACCAATCAGAGACGTTATTGGATGATGATGATGATAAACTTGTGATTAAAAAAACAACACAAAAAAGCAAAAATGTGAGAATAAAATGCAAATCCGCTGCAAAGTTTAAGGTGGACACTAAAGTGTGGTAATCATCACCTCTGCCTACAGCCCACCTGACTGAAACACTGACAAAGTCAAGACTTTCAAACTCTTGATTTTGTTGTACGTGTTTACAGTGACAGTAAAGGTGAATCAGTTAAAGAGCACAGTCACAGGGACACAAGGCCGCTGCTTTAATAGCAGAGTAAAATCTCACCTGTACCCACGAACAACAGAAGGCAGGCAAACAGCAGAATCCAGAAGAGCATCGCAGATGTTCCTGAACACATCTCTCATCGCTCTACAGATCCCAGATCAGGTTGTTAACAGAGAAGCTGAACAAGCTATGCGCCTGTAACACCCACAACCCCCACTTCAAGTGGGTGTTTCCTTCAAGGAGATTTATGAGTGATGGACAGTCACATGACTTACAAGGATTTTTTTTTTAAATAAGATTTTCAAGCTCACATCAAGCCCTCGTGCCAAAACTAAGTTTGAACGTTTTTGCCAATTAAAGTCTTTTGTTGAAAGGATTCCTGAACTGACCGTTCATCACTGTTCATCCTTCATCACAGAAACATTAAAAAAGAAGAAATCTGTAAAACTGAAACCGCTGAAGGAGAGCATGAAACCATGACTGTATCATGTGACCTGGTCTCATTCACCACAGAGTGAAGCAAATATAGATATAGAAATGATCAAAGTACTTTAGGTACTTCGAATATTGCTATATCATTACTATTTAAATATTTAGCGACTTTAAATATTTAAATAGTGTAGATGTAGAAATATTTTAATGAATGAGCACATTGTAGTTATTATACTTTTGAGGATTTTTATAGTGCTATTTTTAGTGCTTTTCCCCCACATGTAATTGTCAACAACAGCTCTGAGGTCATCCAGTTTCCTGTTTCTGACGAAAGTTTCCCTGCAGGGTTAATAAGACAAGTAAGGAAAGAAATAAGTTTTACATAAGTGTCGGTACGACAGTAAATATATTTTTTATTGTTCTGTTCACCTGTGTAATCTATTTGTAGTTTGATTAGGTTAATAATTTAGTAGTTTTGTAGCTGTAAACATACTAGTCCCTAAGGACCCCAAATCGCTTTACACATTCACACACTGGTGATGGCAAGCTACATTGTAGCCACAGCCACCCTGGGGCGCACTGACAGAGGCGAGGCTGCCAAGGGCCCTCTGACCACCACCACTAGGCAACGGGTGAAGTGTCTTGCCCAAGGACACAACGACCAAGACTGTCCAAACCAGGGCTCAAACCAGCAACCTTCTGATTACAAGGCAAACTCCCAACTCTTGAACCACAATTGCTCCAGGTCATGTACCTGGAGCTCAATATAAGCTTATTTGATTTTCTTCCAAGAGCCGGGTCATCCCCTCTGTGAATGTTTCCACCTGCTGCCGGCTGATTGAAATGTTTGTCATGAATATCGCGCCACCACGTGTGATACTGCCAAGCTTCTTGTCGATGTCTCACATGAATACAGCAGCATTTTTTCACCCTTTAGAAGTGCAAAATATTCCAGTTGCCTTCAGGGACATGGATCATATTACAAGACTATTTTATGAAGTGGTAATATATTCATGTGCAAGAGTTTTTGTCTTGTTAGTCTGATCCTCAAAAACACCAAATACTATCACCATTATCATTTAGTCAGTGGGTTTTCTTTTTTTCCCTGTCCCAGTGCAAAGGCTTTCAGGGAAAGTTCTGGACATGTTTCACACTCATTGAATTTCTGTCCATCAGTTCATCTGTCGTTCAGCCTGATCACAGCCCAAGTTCCGACTCTTTTGCTGTTTTCTTTACACCAAATATCCAACAGCAGCAACAATGAGAAGCAGGCTGGAAACTGATAGACCGGATATAAGTCCAACAGATCTGTCCTTCTTTGCTCCTTCCTTCCTGGCTCCTTGTCTTTGAACTGCAGGAGAGAAACAGGTTTCAGGTGTGTTAGGTAGGTGATGAGTGAAGAACAGAACAGGAACCAGCTTCACTGTGAATCATGACCTGTTTCCTGATTCTCACTGAAAACCTTTTCAACCCTCAGCTAAATCTATCTACTGTTGCCTGAACTGGTTTAATGTTGCCACACGGATTGTCAGAGTGACCACAAAGTGACTGAAAAGCTCTGACGATGCTGACTCTGTCAGCTTCTCTCTTTCACTCTCGCTGTCATTACTTTCAGTGTAACACTTGTTTTAAAGCACTCAGGGTAACACTGTGGTGGCCAGCCGGCTGGGGCCGTAGGTTCTTGACAGCTTCCTCCCACAGTTGAAAAACATCCACACGTTAGGTTTACTGGTGAGTCTAAACTGGTGTTGATGGTTTTTTGCCTGACTGGCAACCTGTCCAACCTGTCCAGGGTGTACCTGTCTGTAGCCTTCTGGCACCTGGGATAAACTCAACCCCAACCTTAACCTTGAATTTGATGAGTGGAAGTGGGCTGGGTTAAATCTCACCAGCAGGTGGCGCTATTGCTTTGTCTGTTCATAGGTTGCATTGCGATATCTAGTAGCGCGCAGGCAGAGTCAGAAGCAGGAAATATTTCTCACATGTGCGCTTGTGATGGTTTAAGAGCCATTAACGAACCCAGCTCCATGCTTATTTATGACTTTGTGGAAAACGCTGCCTGTGAGTATTTTGAGCTTTTGACATGTTTATTATTTTTTTGGTACTTTAGATACAATTGTTGTTTTTATGGAAGTTAATTTTAAGCAACAGGCTACTATGTAACTTCAGGTCTCATTGCACCTTGTTTAATTTTTACACTTCAGCTGTAAAATGTTCAGGGGGGATTGTTGAGGACTCACACATTTGTGAATTGGATAACTTGAGAAGGAAGATGAATTAAAAATCAATACCATAGGTGCAGATACTAAAAATCTCAGACACGTATAACTCTCAGGGATATTAACCTCAAGGTCAGAGGTCAAATGAGAAAAAAAAATCCTGTCAGGTGACGTAGGATATTGAAATTGATACCATAAGTGCGTCGAGTCTGAGGCTGAGGTATATGTTTCCTGATGTCTGTTAGTTTTACTCAGTTTGCATTTTGAAGGGCCGTCTTAATAAAGTAGACAACACACCTGTCACTGGTCAAAGAGCTGTCTGTCTGCTTAGCTGTGATTCATACTGTAGTAGCAGAACAGGAGGAAAGTGGATAGATGCACATATCTTGGCATTGTTGGAAATTGATATTTTACTAATAAACTAGTCTTGCTCATCGAGGGACAAACTGATAAAGAGGACACACTCGAGGCTTCAACTCACCTGCAGGTGTAACTTTCAGCTTGGTTTCCTGCTTCATCTCAGATCTCTGGCTGTGGTCTGTTTCATATGAGATGTGGCACTCATATGTTCCAGTGTCATTAACGGTGGTGTTCTGCAGAATGATGGACATTTTTCCACTTTTCATGTTTGGGTCTTCCAGCTCCACTCGACCTTTGAATAATTCATGTTGGTATGTTTTGTAAAGACGATCTTCCCGAAAGAAAAAGACGTAATTGTCTGCTTTCAGGTCACTCTTGGTCCATGCTAGCCGTAAGATGTTCCCTTCATGGGGACCCTGACAATCGAGAGTTGCATCCTCTCCAACCTCCACTTCTTTCTCGTCTTGCACTAAAAGAAAAGAAAAGAATCCAGAAATACTGCACACCCCAAATTAAAGTTGGATTAGTGTTGTTGGTTAGTGCATTACAATCATTCTGGACAGGCTTATATTCACTACCTACAACCAGCACACTGGCACAGTTCAGTTTTTCAACTGAAAGCTGAAAGCTGAAAACACACGCGCACACACACACACACACACACACACACACACACAGCTGCTGTGTGCCTTTGCTTAGAAATCTCAAAAATCTACCCGCAAATGCAAATATGTGAGCGCAATCCAAATCAGATAACATTAGCTGTGACCACAGAGTGAATCTATATTAACAGTAGGCCGACTAGAAAGGAAAGAAACCCCCCACAGCTGTTATTTTTCGGGGAAGTTGGCAAAGCACTGACGAGAAAAATACTTTAAATAGTTTGAGGTCACGCGGCTCACTGTAGCAGAGGAAATCACTTTAATGAATCCATTTTTACTATGCTGTAAAACATTCCAAACAAAAGCCTTTTTGTAATAATATTAACTTGATCAAACTGTTGTTTTAAGTACACAATAAAAATTAACCTTCAAATAAAAATGTAGATCACAGTTTATTGTAACAACATTTTCTAGTGAAGGAAAGTTAAAGTAGAAATAAATAAATAAATAAAAACCTTGGCAACATCAAAGAGTCAGTGTGCCTAAAATTAAAATTCCCACATTCCTCTGATCACCTGTGAGTCACTGTCTCATATTATCATGTTAACAGCACATACTGCACGATTTCTCTGCAGCACAGAAACATGTGGATTCAATGGTAACCAACTGAAATGTACAAATGTAACATTACCATTTCAAAAACATGAACCCTTTTCCACAGAAATACCATTAAATAATAACAATGTAAACATGCTCTTTCACTCACCTGCAGATCCAAGAATTAGAGCCAAAAACAGGAGGACTTGGAGAGTGTTCATCTGTGACAGGTGGCAGACAGTGGAGTGATTATAGGCAGCATTAAGCTTTCACATGAATCAGAGGGGGGGGGACAAAGTGTGGGAGGTTCAAAGGAAAGTAATGTTTAAGAGAACGTGAGATCACACTTTTTTAATGCTCATGATATGAACATGATATGATATAAAAACTGTAAAACATTAAGAATATGACATACAGTTTAGATGATGTCACTCATCTCAGGCTTTTTACAGGAATTTGAGCTGCTTTTGAGCAAAGGCAGCAGGGTCACGTTGGCTTCTATAGATCTGGTGCTCAGGGCCTCTGTGCTGTGCTTTAAGATGGACATTTTCTAGACACTAGTAAGATTTCTTCATGTTTTGTCCTCTGCCTGTGTGTCAGTGGTAGACTGCATGATTTTGGATGTTCCTGTTTGGTCTCATGTTCAGAGTCACTCTGTCAGCTCATCTTGGAGTATCATCTTCCTGATTTATTCATGGATGCTGTCCTGATGGCTCAGGTCTTATTCCCAGTGTTGTTGCTGTATTTTTTAAAATGGCACAAAATATGAAAAATAGAAATTCCTCAGGAGGAGGTTGATGGATCTTGTGGTGTGTGGTTTTCGTTTGTGTGTAGCTTTATCTTAAAATGATGAAGAACAGTGCCGATGTTTTTGCAACTGATGGTGGCTTCTGTTTGTCTGTGGCATCACTGAGAGGGTCGTGTCCCTAACAGGCCTGAGGGAGGAAAGAGAGCAGAGGGGCGTTCACACAGTTTCACTTCTCTGTTGTTAACGATTGTGATTGGCTCATGTTGGTAAAATGACTCATTCCTGTCACACCAAAGAAATGTGGGTACTAACCATTAAGAACTCTTTGGAATTTGTGTTCACAGGTTTGTCAAAGTTACAGCCCCTCAGAGTGCATTGGAGAGGGGTTTAAACGCTCAACTTTTCGCAGCATTTTTGATTTCTCATAAATTGATAAGTTATTCACAGAAACATTCACAACAGTAGTCAAAGCTGGCACATTTATATTTGAGGTTCATTCATGTGCCTCATGAAGACTCTGAAACTGTCTGACAGACGTTTGGGGATTTTTTTTTCTTCACTGTGGTGAAGAATCGTTTTCATCACTTTCCTTTCTTCATGTTCCTCCTTTGTTCTTTGTCTTTGGCTCTTCCACCTTTACCTCTCCACGGTTCTGCATCAGCATCAAGCACACCTGTGGTTCATCACCCCAACTTTCCTCCTCATGAACACAAAGTGAAACCAGAACTGTTTGTTTATTCTGCATCAATCTACAGCCCGACCGATCCAACAGTGTCTGTGGAAGTTTTTTTCCTCTGATGTTTTTTCCGACTCAAACCTGAGTGTCATTTCTCTTTAGTTCTGATGTCACCGCTGAGCAACACAAACCTTCTGCCGTCACAGTTACTTTCAGCTGCTCACTATTTTGCCACAGTGGAAACTTCCACTTTTCTTAACGTTGGCTGATTTTCATGCTAGATGCCCTTTGACACGACGCCCACAGGACTTCTGTCTCTTGAGTGTTGTGGTTCACATTTGCCTAATAAGTGAAGGCTGTTGACGTGAACTACAACTTTCTAAGTGCCCAGTTCTGTTTTCATTCTTCACTGTAGTGTGACACAATAATAGCAATACAATAATTGATCCATGGAGCCTGCTGAAGGTTTTGCTGAACCTTTTCACCCCTTTACTCTTTTTAAAGCTGCAGTTAAACAAAATTGTGCCCCAGTTTTGGGGGATTGTATAGGTTCCTCCATCACCCTCACTAACTTGAACTGGACAACTGGATGAAAATCTAATCGACTTCAGACTGTTCACATATGTGCACTTGTTCATGTTTGACTCTGCCTCATTTCACCACAATTCTGTGTGGTATTTCTACATAACAGGCAAATCAGCAGGGTTGGCACAATAGAGGTGGATGTTAGAGACTGAGTGAAGGAGGTAGATGAGCTACTGTGGTGACCCCTAATATGAGAGCAGAAGGTTAACCAACTGGAATTCACCTCTGTATACACCAAAACTTTATTTAACCTCTACTGTCCACCTTCACAGGTCTGGTTAGCTGGTATCAAGTCAAGTCAAGGAAGTCAAGGAAACCTTCATTTGTCACATGCAAGTTTCCCTACAGTGATATGGGACCAGTTGTGTATAATATGAGTTCATGTCAATAAACAACTGGGTCATTCTCCTGGGACAGACTGGGAAAAGAGACATGTGGAGACAGTTCATTTCCAGGCGAGGGAGTCGGCTTGTTAAATAACCACAGTCCTGTTTCACTCTTTGTCCACATCAGGAAATGGGTGTTTCATGTCAGTGGCAATGGTAACTTTATTGTCCCTAACGGGAAATTGATTTGCAGTATGTCCATACAGAAATATTAAAAACAAACAAACAAACAAACAGGCAAACAGACACATCACATACACATACACACACAAAAATAATAATATAAGCCTGAGAAAACAACCTAAATTTTATCATAAAAAAAAAAGTGCAGCGTGCAGTGGCAACTTATGGTTTGTGTTATTAACCATGACAATAACACTGGGTGCAAAAAACAATCTATGTCTGTTTGTCTTCCCTGCAGGCACTTTATAACGACGACCTGATGGAAGCATTTGAAAATCATTAAAGAGAGGATGATCTGAACACAACAGGACAGAGGTTTCCTTCCTCAGCACCTGCCTGCTATAAAAGTCCACAAGCTGGACCTGAGACCTCCCTGAAATCTGACCAGCCACTTTAACCAGGTTGCTAAGTCTGGTATTATTATTCAAGGACTTATTACCGTACCAGGCAATGATACAGAAGGTTAAAACAGATTCAATAAAACTTTTATAAAAAAGAGTCATCATTTCACATGAAACATTAAAACCTCTTTTAAAAAGTACAGTCACTGTTGGACCTTTTTCATTGTAGCATCAAAGTGTGACTCAAAGGACAGAGACTTATCAAGAACAACCACCAAATACTTAGAACTGTCCACCAGTCCAATGGCTGCAGCCTTTACTACTGTTAGTGCAGGATGATGTTGATGTTTGTTGATCTCTAACAATGGCTGATCACACCAAGAAGCAAACATCCACAACAGGCCCATGAGAATCCTCTTCACCATGAAGGAGACTCACAATGACTGTGTGGTGATGATGATGAGCTGAAGCAATGAGGAAATACAACAGAGTAAACACACAGAATAGATGCACACACCCACACAAACATTTGTCACGATTCCAGTCAGTCAGAGGTACAGAGCCTCTTTTATTCAGACGTCTGTGTCACTTTTAACTGTCTACTCCTCCACCCTCTGCTCTCAGCTTGTTGTCTCTGTGTAGATGTAGTAACAGTAACATATGAGGAACTTTATTTCCTCTGGTTGGTTTCAGAAACTTGATTGGTCCGTTCTGCTGACTGGAAGCATCAGAGCACCTTTCTTTGCAGACAGATGCTGTTTGCAAAATAATTATACTCTGGGATTGTGTCAGGATGGATATTTAGTTTAACCTCCTACACTCTTAGAAAGGATGTGTTAAAAAATGACACAAAACATGTGTTGTTACACTATTAACACATTTTGTGTGAATTTTAACATAACATGTGTAAGAAAATGTGTAAACATTGAAAAAATGTGTAAAAAGCTTAACACACTTGATGTGTTGCACAGTTTAGCACATTTTGTGTGTTATTTTCAGAATCTAACAACAGGACCTAAAATTAGGTTATTTGACGTTAGCCCTGTGTTTAGTGAAATAAATTGTACATTAACAATGTATTATAACGATATTAACTGAATAAATAAAATGTTTAGTTATTGTTTTGTTTTCCATAACCCTTTCCTCATTACTTTCAACAAATAAAACATTTTATAATGTAATGTGGAGCAAGGTGTGTATGGTGTACTAAAATTCTGAAAGAGGATTAATTTTTTATTTCTCAATATGTATGGCATACCAATTGATGGCCATGGCTATACTATAACCATAAGTACCCACACAGAACAGGCTTAATTTTGACCGTAACATGTGAACTAGGGCAATACAATTGAAGTAAAAGTAGGAAATTAAATGAGTAAGAATACACATGCTGAAAATTGAAACAAATTCTGCCCAGCAACATGACATACCAGCGGCGGGAAGGGGGCGCTATCTTTTCGCGCCACTGAGACAAAGGAGACAAAGATGGAGGTTACGTCGCCTAGTATGTTGTCAGACCTTACAGTAAGTATAATTTACCAGTTTATCTTAATGTACTGAAAATATGTCGGGTTTCTGGAAGAATGTGAAACTTTGAATTTATATAAAATATAGGCGTTATGTAGGAGTTTTGAGTTTAGGCGCTGTTAATTACTGCTTAACTATACCTAGCTAACCTTAATGTAACAGTCTTGCTAACATATCCTACTCTTAATTTTAGTATTAGTTCTTGGCTTTAGTGCCATACTTCATTAGAGTTAATGTGTTTTTGGTAGTACTTTTATGTATTACTTTATTCATGTATTTATCTATTTACTTTATTTATGTATTAGAGTATTCAGAAATTGCTCTTAGAACCAGTGTTGTAGTTGAGCTAGTGATTCGACAGGCATTCTGGTGTCTATGAGCAACGCCAGAGTCAGCACCTAACCTTAGCAGTGTTGTGGAAAATGACAATATTGTCGTTAGCTCTGAATATAGCAAATGTAGTTATCACCGCGACCATTCGTTTGCTAGCACAGAATAAATGGTAAATGGCCTGTATTTATATAGCGCTTTTCTAGTCCCTAAGGACCCGAAAGCGCTTTACATATCCAGTCATTCACCCATTCACACACTGGTGATGGCAAGCTACGTTGTAGCCACAGCTACCCTGGGGCGCACTGACAGAGGCGAGGCTGCCGGACACTGGCGCCATCGGCCCTCTGACCACCACCAGTAGGCAACAGGTGAAGTGTCTTGCCCAAGGACACAACGACCGAGACTGTCCGAGCCGGGGCTCGAATCGGTAACCTTCCGATTACAAGGCGAACTCTCAACTCTTGAGCCACAATCGCCCGAATAGGAATTTAAGACTGAGTGACTTTAGTTTGATGTCGCCCCTCTGTCTTCTGTTATCACACTTAATAGACTATATTTAGTAGTGTTGTGATAAATATTTGTTATAATTACTTATCACTGGTTAACATGAAATATACCTCATATTGACAGAGATAATTATTTTTTTAAGCAGTTAAAGCAGTTTTTGCATCTAGCACGATTAACTGAAGTATGTGCGCATTCTTTTTTAAGGCTTATTGCTGGAAACATCCTCTGATATAGTTTCTTTTTTATGCAGACCTTCTGAGGAAGTAATAGTTAGTGTTATTTAAAAAAAAAACAACAACAACAGCAACTTGACCATGCAAATTATCTTACTTATTTAGCCATGTGTTTCTTTTTTTCAGCACGCATATGACAACTTAGAATCTGTCAAAGTCCTTGTAGCCACTTTTATAGATGAGAAAGAGATTTGTAAAAAAATTCTTCATGTCAGCAGTGCCAAAGACATCATAGGTCAAAGCCAAGCTCAGCACATGGGCTGTGTGCTTGATAGGTTGCTAAAGTATAACACTGATTTCATGGAATATATTGATGTTGACAGTGAGGTAGACGTTAAGGACTTTGATAGATTCCATATCTTCCTGTCAGCCAGAGGGCCACCAATGGAAACCTTTCTTGGGGAGATTAGACAAAATCAGGTACACTTTGCATTTCTCCAGTTTCCTAAGTCATAAAATGTGTTTTAACAGTTATTAACTATTAGTCAGGATCAGATTTATTCACCAAGTAGCAACTAGAAGATAAAATCAATTTAATTATTATTCAGAATTTCTTTCAGTCATTGCGTTATAATCACGGTAATTAAGAAACCGCCTTCTTCTGCTGCAGCTTTTTGAGTAAACTCATGCTTCTATGCTCTGTGAAAATTTGCTGTAATGACTTTGAAGATTATTGCAGAGAGGTAAAGTGTCTGGTGTTGCCTTTACACAGTCTACCATTACCACTGAAGAACAAAGTCAACCCCTGAAGTCACTACTCAAGAGGAAAGCCCCACAGATTCTTAAGGAGTATGAAACTACAGGTACCCTGTCAGTGCCATCAAGGAAGCTTCTTGTGAAGACTTGCATTGGGGATTTGGTGGAGAGGTGTGGTTAGTAAGTATAGCACCTTACTGCACTTTGTTAAAATTTTGCAATGAATGTTTTTCTTTAAAAATGTTGAAGTGCACAGGAGTAAAAAAAAAGGTTACCTTTGTTTTCCAGTTACCCTCTTAGTGCAGAGAAGCTGACTGTAGCAAAAAGCATCATCACCACTTTTCCATCCCTGAGTGTCCGAGTGGCAGGACAGGGGGAAGGATTTGTAAGTAAATTTAACATTTTAATAATGTAAATTCCACTACATACTGTAAATTGCACTTGTTCCCACTTACTGTGTATCTTTTAACCTTTATCTCATTATTTATTAGAGCTTTTTTCTCTCAGTTAAAATTGCTCAGCTGTTACCCATATACCTCTGTCCTTTCTTCCTCAGGAGCATTATTATGATCCAGTCTCTCATTGTGGATTCCTAGAGACTAAACTGCGCAACCTTAGACAGAATCTTGACCAGGGGCAGAGACGTTATAAGAAGCGAAAAGTGACAGATGACTGTGGTGAAGACAAGAAGCTCAGGCAAGAGGATGGGAATATCAGCAGCACAGATGAGTGGGTCACCCTGATCAAAAGATTGCGGCCCTCAGCTGAGAACCTTCCAACTATCATGTCAGGCATGGAGGAAACATACACCAGTCGCAGAGCCTGGATTAGCAAGGACTCCCCCACTGCTGCTGAAATATTGAGAGAGTACCCACGGTTTTTGGACATGCCAAGTCTGGTAAGTTGCTTGGTTCCCTGGTAATGGTTTATGTACTCCTTCTCCACTCAGTTGTGTTTTGCATACAAAGTATGTAAGAGGAGTGGATACATTTGGAGGTATGTTTATGAGCTCCTACACAGGAAAATGGAGAGAGTAATTTTTCCAGAGTTAACATTATTTTCCTCTAAAAGAGTCATTTTCACTCATTTTGGATTGTAATCATTTCGATTGGCCGCCAGAGTTGGAGCAAAAAAACAGAGGAAATTCCATTGGAGTAATATGTCATGACCACGCTCACTACCATTTCCTAAGTTTCTGCTACTATCCCACAGTGGAACATAGACAACTGTCAGCAGTGAGCCAGGTAAGTGAGCAAAGTGCTCAATAATGATTTAATTTAGGATAAAATGGGGAATTTCTGTTTATTTGAAAGGTCTGTAACATTACAGCTTGAGAGTTTGTGGGTCTTACATGCTGCATAATTGGCAAGGTTGATGCTTACGTTAGCTTCTGCTAAATTAATGTCGTTAGACTACTCACAGACAGCATTAAGGTATATATCACTAAACTAAATTTAGCATTGCTCAATAGCTGCTTTAGGTAGTATAATTGACCAGGGTAGTGTGTTTTTAGCAAATTTGGTGCACCAATGTTTTATCCAAAAAAGGTTGGTGAGCACATGTGTTTTACTCCAAACTGAGTCATGAAAATTGACTTTTTTACCTGATGTGTGTTTTATCGTGGATTGATGTTTGTGGATGTTTCACCTGTTCAGTTAGAAAGCACGTGTGGTTTACTCTGAATTGAGTCGCATACACGACTGTTTTCGCCTGATCTTTGGTTAGGAGCATGTGTGTTCAGTACTCGAGAATCACTTTACTGACTCGTGAATCATGATTCACAAGCCCAACTGACTCACTGACTCATCATTGTTGCTGTTAGCAAACTAATTCCATTAGTAGAAATATATCTAGCTTATAATTAAAATTGTGGGGGAAAAAACAGCAAGTTTCTTAACAAAAACATTCCTGCTCTGAACTGGAAGAAAAAACCCTGAGCAGAAGCTCACATCAAGGCAATAGCTCCTCGGTTCACAGTAGCATTTCTCATTTAACATGTTAACAGCACATTTGAGTTACTCACCCCCACCCTTGCTGTGCTGAATCATAGCATAGACAATTCACTCACTCACTCAATCACTCAATCACTATGGGCTCAAATTGTGGTCAGAAATATTTTGTACTTGTAAATCAGGATTTGTATGTGTAAAAAAAATTGTGCGTGTGTGTAAAAGATTTGTGTGTGTAAAAAAAATTGTGCGTGTGTAAAAAAGATTTGTGTGTGTAAAAAAAAATTTGTGCGTGTGTAAAAAAGATTTGTGTGTGGACTTTGCCAAAAAATACATATGAAACTCTGCACTCAACTTTCAAGTTACAAGTACGAATTTTGACCCTATTTTTCTTCCTTTCATCTGATTGCCCAATGTCATGTCAATCACAAATTTAACTATCCAATCAGAAACACGTTTTCAGCACTGCAGGTTACCTGGTGTAATGTTTTTCAGCTAAAAAAAACATGGTCTGACTCCTACCTAACTATATAAAGAGTAAGTGAAGGTTAGATGCAGCTAACATGTCCTGTTTTAAGCCAGGCACTTACACCTCCACTCCGCTGTGTCTCAGCCACCATCGCTGTGGCAGAAAGGGCGCTAGAGCCAGAGTATGGGAGAGGCGAGCTGGAACAAACCATTTGGGAGGGGGGTATTGTACCATAGTTGTTAAAATATTACATCTCAACCAAGTACTGTATGGTTTTTATATTTTAGGAGTGTGTCACACAGACAGGATATATTGTCAAAAAAGTAAGAAAGCTTTGGGGGTGCTTTTGATTTTCAGCACCCCCAAAAATGGGCTATAAACGCCCCTGATTAGAAGTACATTCACGCTAAAAACGGTTAAACTGTTTTGGGTTTGAAATCTGACCAGAGTAAGACACCACAAACAATCTTCGTTGTGTTGGACGGAGAAAAGGAGCGCTGCCCCCCACGAACCATTTTTTGGCCAATCTTCGCCCATAATGTTGTGAACAAGTGCAAATAAGAGAGGAAACAGCCCATACATGCGCTAAATTGTCGTGTGCTTGTACCTTGAGAATGTTTCGCCTTTTAACAAGGACAAAAGCATAAAAAAGGAAAAAAAAAATTATAAAGACAGCACATCAAAAGAAAGGAGAGGCGGAACAAACTGCGGCTGCTCTGAGGTGTGACTTGTGAAAGCAGCGCCTCCTACACAGACTCCTCTTCGATCACATCGGGTCAGTGCACACAAGAGAGAAAACGGACATTAAAGTATCGATCTCATTACTGTTGGACATCGATCAATCTGCCACAACCACGCAGTTTCTTTAAGTGATTGCGCCGTGATCTTCTACAGGAATGTCACTCGCGTGGGTTTTGTATTTATTTTCAGTGATCTGGACTTCACTTTCAAAGGGTAAAGAAACACAATCTGGCTGATTTATGTCTGTGTGTTTTTGTGTTTTTTGTATGCATGTATTTTTGTGCCAGCAGTGGCTTGAAGTTAGGATATATGTGAACAGTTGTTCTGGGAATCCATCCTACCTGACAAACCATCCTACCAGTTGTTTTTTCTGCATGCGCACAATACAAAATTAAGTGGCGAACCGTCCTACCTTTGTGAGTGTTACCTACGAGCATACTTAAACGGTAAAATGAAGTGGCAAACCGTCCAGGCTTTATGAATATGAGCTACAAGCATACTCTGATGGGCAAAGTGGCAAACCGTCATACTTACTTTAATTTGTGCTGAAATTACTCTGTGACAGCAGAAATGTGCATAAACCTACGGTAGGAAGTTTTGCCAAAGTAGGATGTTCTCCTCAGCGCTTCATGTGCCCACGTAGATTTCAGCTGATGATGATGACAAACAGACCCGCCAGTTCGTCATCATCATCGGTGACGAACGAATGTTTTCGTAATCTTTGAGAAAGTTTATGAAATTCAGGAAATCTGCGTGTTTTGGTTCGTCATCATCATCAGAAGATGACATATGACCATGAATGGTGGTAGTTTTACCTGTTGAAAGTTTAGATTTTGTGGCCTAAGTTGGACATGATATTTGTTTGAGTTTTTTTAGATTCAGACCTTTTTTTTTCAGTGTTGATTGAAGACGAAAACACCTGGGAGTGCATCATGTGAGGGCAGATAACTTTATTTATTTATAATATTGTGACACTTGTCTCTCTCAGATGGCTGCAGATGATGTATACCTCAGATTGTTAGTAGCAAGGAGAAGCGACTTGTTTGCATGTGTGAACTGATCACACCAATCACACATTTTCACATATTATATTGTTACTTTTGGTTTCAGCTGGAAACTGGATCATAACTGGACTTAGTTTTTGTGTCCCAGTAACCACAGCGAGAGCAGTTTGATACCACCGTGTTCTCACAGACAGGAGCTCACTCAACTGGATGTACTATGATGGCATTATTTTTTACAAAAGAATAAACTTAAGTTGCTACATTTGTTAAGCTCATCTTTATACTTTTAACTGTAACTTGTTCAAAACTCTCTGACTTGATTTAAGGAGGAAGCAGTGGATGATCTTGTGATGAGTTTTGACAACTTGCAGTTGATCAATGTCTTACAATCAAAAGCAGTGTGGATGAAGCAACCCTTATGTGAATAATTTATTGTAATTTCTCATGACAACTTCTCCTCTCATTCTAAATAACTTAAATCTTTTTTGCTGTAAATTTCCTGACAAAAACGTGGCCGAATGATACGTGCATGGCTCATGAATAACAGACAGCAGTGTTTTCATAGTAACCTCCATGCTGGCACAAAAGCCTCTTTTGGAAGTTTGACCTTAGTTTAAATCACTTTCCGCAGATCTGCGTGTTTTCAGTCTCACCTGACTGTTTGATGTGTCTGTGTGTCCACTCATCACAAATGAAACACTTTGCTTCGACGTGAACATTTTAGAGTTTTTCACTGTAGTTTCATTTGAGCTGAGGCACTAATGACTGATCTTCTGTTGTGGTTTAGATCCCCAGGAGGTGATCACAGTGAAGCAGGGAGAGGACGTCACTCTCCAGTGTTGGGGTTTCGCAGATGCTCCCATCGAGCTGCTGGAGTGGAGCAGACCTGAGCTGACAGACTACGTGTTTTACTACAGAGAGCAGCGCTCCTATGAAAAATATCAGCATCAGTCTTACAAAGGCCGGGTGAAGCTGAGAGACCCGGAGATGAAGAATGGAGACTTTTCAGTGATTCTGAAGGAAGTCACCTTCAATGATACGGGCAGATATGAGTGTTTGGTTGGAACGAGGAGAACGAGAGACAAGCGGAGCTCCATCAGTGTCAGGGTGGAACAGACTACTAAAGATACCTCGGGTGGAGGAAAGACTGAGAGAGAAAACAGGGATGTTGGAGGGAACATGGAGAGAGAAAAGTGGCGTGTTGGACAGATAGCAGCCATAGTGATTTTAGTGTTTGTAGCAACTGCATTGATTTTACTGTTTGGGGTGGTTGTAGCTGTGGGGGTACAGCAGGTTCCCTACTAATGGGAGGGTTTGTGTGGTTTGATCCCTGTCTGCTCCAGTCTGCATCCTAAATATCCTCAGGGAAGATACTTACCCCAAGTTGCTCTCAGATGCAGTCATTGGAGTCTAAATGTTAGACAGAAAGCTCTGACACAGAAAAAGTGCTGGTGTGAGTGTTTGAATGAGGCAAGTTGTGTAGAAAAGTGTTACATAAGAGCCAGTCTACTGTTTACTGATTATTGTCGTCTCCGTTGCTTCTAACACAAAGATCAGAGACAAACAAACCTGTGGGGATCTCCTGCAGAGCGATGAAGCTGGAAACGAGCTGCACTGAAATGTCACCTGATTCTTGAGTCTGCTGTTACTGTTACAGTTTGAGTTGATGGTACAGTCCCCAAAGAAAAATGAATACAAGAGAAAATATAACTACAACACAGCTAAAAGGCAATTATATTTATTAAACTGTAACTCTAAATTATTTTAATAACTAATATTTTTGGAAAAATGTTTAAGGTGCTGCAAAATATTTTTTTTTTTCCTAAAAGTGTTTATTTGGTGCCAAACAGCTGTATGGCTCATGTGTTTTTCCTCTTTGTTAATAATGGTACTATGTGCTGTATTTGTCACTGAACACTTTACAACTCGATGAGATAAAATATTTTCTAAGAAGTTATTATATTTACAAGTGTTTTATACTGTTGTTCACTGATGAGGACCATCTTCCCCTCCACTGTGAACAAATGCTGTTTGCTGTTTATTCCTGATGTCTTTACAAAGTTTTTTTTAAACTCCTGCACAGTTGGCACGGTGTACCTATAATTTTGTTTTACATGTACAATGACAATAAATTCTGTTCAATTCTATCAGATGAGGCAGAAAGTTCTTAAATCACAGATGTGGATCATTGTTATCACTGTAGAGTCTTTACCTCACAATATGAAGTGATTTGAGGCCACTGCTGTTGTGGTTTTGTGAAATATAAATAAAATGTAATTGAATTGTTTAGCTAACTTCTCTTGATGTTTTGTCCTCTCTCTGTCTGTCAGTGGTACATTGCATGATTTTGCATCCTCCTCACCTTCTGTCTTCAGCTGTCAGAGTCACTCTGTCAGCTCATCTTGAAACATGATCAGGATGCATTGGTACGATGTACCAATGCGTCTGTAAGTTGTAGAGTTTTCTCTGTTTGGTCATCAGACTGGTGAGGGTGGTTTTTGGTGTTTACACGTGTTGTGACTCATTCAGAGTTCAGGGTCATGCCACGTGGTACTACAATGGCCTGTGGCTTTCATAGGAAAGAGGTGAAATGACAGTTTCCTTATTATAGAGCTACACTGGCCTGTTGTTAACAGTTTTTATGACATAAAAGTGGGTTAAAAATAGAATTTCAAACTCTATACCAATACTCAGAAAAATACTCAATAGATCCAACAAAGGTGTGTATGTGTGACCTTTTGACCTTTAGAATAGAATTCAACTTTATTGTCATTGCACATGTCACAAATACAAGGCAACAAAATGCAGTTATTACATTTTCAACTTCACCATGAAGGTAAATCACTGACAGAATAAGAATTTTTCAAGTGGGAACCAACTTGTTCAACTTTATTCCAACTCAATTTAAAATCAGGGCCGATCTTTATCTCTGTCAGATCCACAGCCAAATCCATAGTAACTGAGTTGTTACATTTAAAGTCATGTTCAAATTTGAAGCATTTGGAATAAAAGAAGACATGATTTACAGACATGACATGAACATCGTTTAATGGCTCAACCAGTACAGGTCATAGAAAGTCCCCGTCATACAGTGGAAACTCTGTTACTCAGCCTTCATTCAATCACTGCATCCTAGGTGACTGACCGACATCCTGAACAGCAGTGATCTAATTCGTCGTGTTTGAGCGCCATCTGGTGGTGAGTCTGGTAATTGTAAAAGGATGATGTGACTTCTCATGAGCATTGTAGTGTGGCTGCTTGATGTTAAGCTGACCTTTTCTCCTCATCTGTCTTTAGATTTTTTTTTTCCCCGATTGAGGAGCAGAGCAGAGCTGGCATGTCTAAAGGTAAAAGGGATGAGAATATATTTCAAAGGCCCAGATCTGTGAGATCTTCAGTTCTTATCTCCTTTAGCCTGTTGAGAGAGGTGTGATCCTCTAGTTGGTTGGAGTGCACCTGCACGTGGTGATAATCCCTGACCCAGATGGTGTAGACTGGAGGTGAAGGGCATCTTCAAACTGAATGAGGACTTCTGTCAGGCTTGGTTAGTCTGTGGAGCTGCAGAGGCACAGAGAAGTATGGATCTGGCTGTAGCTGAAGGAAAAACTGAGGTTTGGGAGGAGTTTAGTAAAGTAGTGGAACAAGATTTCCAGTGTCTGTTGGTTTCTAGATTTTATTTATTCATTTTGCTCATGACCTAATTTAAAAAATATGTTTACTGACATGTTTCATCCAAAGAAACATTTTTCTCTTAATGATGAGAGGTGGAAACTACAGAACTACCACCCTGTAAGAGAGGAAGGAGGAGGAGGGTCTCGCTTGATGCTAGTGTGGACCGATCAAAGTTAAGTAGCACCTACAGATGGAGAAAGCTTCTTCACTATGGCTGCTCTGTAAGTATGCTGTGATGTGTTTTGGTTTCTGAAAAGGATTAAAGATACTCTCACTGTGTTGCTTCACAAACATGCAGTTTATGAAGAAATATAAAAAGAGAGAAAACCACTTCCTGTTTTCTGCTTCTTCAGTCTGTAGATCGACCAGACTGATGGCGTTGCTGCTTTTTTCCTGAATGTGAAGCTTTAAACTAACCTGTTATTTCTCTTTAGTTTCAACCTCACTGCTGAGCTGCACAACAAACCAAGGTCAGTAACCTTCTCCAGTCACACTTTAAACCTGATATCAGCGACACCGTATTAGAAGCTCTGAGCATTTTTTTATATTGTGGCATGATATCATAGTTATTACGCTAAGCTATCCAGGAGCCTGCTGAAAGTTCATCGATGCTACCAAAAGCATAAAGGAAGTATGTTCACCTGAAGAAAGTGCTCTAACTTTCTTGGAGGTTCATGTTAAAAAACAAAACTGATCAGTTTTGACTGAGCTCACAAAGTTCCCCACAGCAGGTCTGCTTTGGACCTCAGTGCTGGCTTGTACTTAATATGCATCCTCCTCACAGCTCGTCTGACTGTGAGTCCCAGCAGCTCTCAGTTCTTTAAAGGAGACTTTGTGTCTCTGAGCTGTGAGGAGGACGACAGCTCTGCTGGATGGAGTCTGAGGAGAAACACAAGCAGAGACACCGGAGCTGAGTGTGGAGATGAGTGGGGAAGATCAGCTGGTTCTTCCTGTAACATCAGCTACATCGACCCATTGGACAGTGGAGTTTACTGGTGTGAGTCCAGAGAGGGTCCCATCAGTAACATGGTTAACCTGACAGTCACTGGTAAGCTGAGTGTGTGGAGTTAGTGTTGATGAAGCTGTGTGTAAATGGATGAAATGCTGTAGTTTGTCTCTGTGTTGAGGTGGATCAGTGATCCTGCAGAGTCCTGTCCTCCCTGTGATGGAGGGAGATGACGTCACTCTGCTCTGTAAAACAAAGACCACTCCCTCCAACCTCCCAGCTGCTTTCTATAAAGATGGCTCCCTCATCAGGAAGCAGCCTACAGGTCACATGACCATCCAGCATGTTTCCAGGTCTGATGAAGGCCTCTACAAGTGTGACATCATCAGCGGTCATGGAGAGTCTCCATCCAGCTGGATCACTGTCACAGGTGAGCAGCTTTACTCTGATTTCACCTTTTATTTCATCCACATATTCACCTGAACAGGTGGGATTCTCTCTGCAGGCAAACCTACAAACACAACCCTGGCCCATGAACCCTCCTCCCCCCACCTTGTGTCCAGAGTTTTCCTCCATCTGGTGGTGTTCTGTCCATACTTCATCTCCACTCTGCTCATGGTATCTTTATATCGATGGAGAGTCACAGGTAACACTCTCAGTCTCTTCAGTTATTTATCAAGCTCAGTTCTTTTTGACTCTTTATACAAATTTCTGGTTACACATGTGACAGGAAGTGACCTTATCCCTGTGGTAACAGCACCACCCACCCAAGCTAGGGAGAGACTGGCTGAAGACTGTGATGACATTGTTGGCGTGATCACTGAGCATCACTTCTGAGTTCCTGTTTAATCTGTCAGATTGTGGTCGTCACATCTCTGTTATTGAACAACGTGCGACACCACAGATTTAAACTGGAATATTATGCTTTAATTAATAAATAAATACATGAAGAAAACATGGACCAGTTAAAGACTGAATGGTAGTAATGGAAGTTTAATGGATTTAAAACACTCACTTTTATGTAATCATACTCTATCATACTATCTATCTATCATACTGTCAAAAGATTCAAACATTGTGTAATAAAACATGTGACAGTGTGTGAAACACCTGCACCTCCACATTCTGCTCACATGTTCATGTTAAACAGGAAACTGATTGACTACAGTGTTGTGAGCATCTGTTAACCACAGGCTAAAAGACCGGCGGTCCTGCAAGAACACCACCCACTGCTACCTTTCATCTGCAAACACACACTGACTGCAGGGTGGGCATTTAGAAACTCTGGTTCAGTTTATGTCATTAAGGTGGGCAGTTAAAACTGAACCTAAACCTGGTGTTGTGTGCTATGAACTTAAATTAAATTGCAATCCAAGATTCTGTTCAGACCTTTTCTTAGTTGGTTTCTGTATGATTACAATCTCAGGTTTTCTTAGTTTTAGTTTTTGTTACCTTTTCCAATAAAGTTTCTGTTGGTAGTTTATCTTTAATTCTTTGAGTTCCAATTTATTCTGTCTCCTCTATATTCTCCTGTATTTTAATGCTAATCTTGCTCTTTTTGTTCCCTTCTTATGTTGCTTCCTGTTTTACTTTGATACCCTTTTGCTTTTTGTATTTGATTTCACATCTTTTATTTCATTCTCATTTGATTACCCTTATTAGCCTTTGTGTACTTATAGCTTCAGTCTTCCTTTTTCGCTTGTTGTGCCTTACTGTTTCCTCAGTGTCTTTTGGGGTTTGTGTCCCCAACATCATATTTGTTCACTTCCCTTTTAAATGTTCATTCTGATGGTTTTTATCAGCCTTAAATAAACCGCTGGTTTACTTTCCCTGCACTCTGCTTCTATGGGTCTTTGTCTAAGCTACACTCCACATTATGACACTCTGGAGATTGTAGATCTTCAAAATGAAGTGTACTGGTTGAGATTTGATGTTCTGTTTGTAACCCTCACAAGGTTGTCCAGTCCTGCTCATTACATGTTTTTCATGGATGTGTGGTTAAGTAATGATCTCCCAAACAATGTGGCAGAGAGGTGGTTTGTGCTTCTACATTAAATCCTGGTGCACGTCGTCTGACACTGTGCGCACTTTTACTGCTCTGATGTAGATAGATATTTGTGTTTTTGATTATCAAGGGCAGACCCATCTTCTGCAGTTTATGTAGCACCAGATGAAAATGCTGAAAAAGCCATGAAAGACTTCACTGACGCCATCAGCAAACTGCAAAGACTGTATCCAGAGGCCTTTGCTCTTGTCGGGTTTTAATTACTGCAGTGTTTGATCTATGCTTCTATCAGAATATTTGTTGTACAAACAGAGGACATAAATTTTTATTCTATCACACTGCACTTGTACTCTGTTTGTAGTTTGCACTTAAATCTGAGCATCAGGTCGAAGCAAACATTAAAAACACATGTATAGATTTCAGTTTCTAATGATTTACAATGTTCTTTGCATGATTTATGGTGTAGGCACCTGTCAGTCACAACTACTCATGCTGTCCTCGGTGCACGCCTGATGTTCTTTTCAGGTTTTAACCTTCAGTGTTTTTTAAAACATGAATTCAACTCTGAACATTAAGCCTGTTCTGAAGAGAAAAGGGGGGTCAAACCCAGTATTAGCGAGGTGTACCTAATAAAGTGTCCACCTGGTGTATGTACTGTATATAAAGGGATCACTCACAGAAATGATAACAGTGAGTAGATGGCAGTAGTAGAGCATCAGTTTGCCCCATACACATGGTTTTCAAGTGACCTTTGACCTAAGTGTCAAAAGAGAAAAAAAACTGTAGGTATGAGGTTAGAAGTGAAAACGAGCTCCAACATCACTGCTGTGACTTTAATTAAATCAAAAAATTTTTTAGAAAAATGTTGTGAACACTGTTATAGCTGAGATCATGAATATCCAGCTGTGGTCGAGCTTTAACAAAACATTTATGATGGAGTCGAGTCAAACATCATTTCACTGACATCACTTTAAAATGAGATTTGCCTCAGTTTTATTCCTCTCTCCTCATGTCTCCTCTCTGGTAGAAGGAAGTAAGAAATCTGGTGAGGGGTAGAACTCGCAACTGTCCCTGTGAAAACTTGGTCTAGATCCCAATAATTTTGAGAATTTTCGGCCTATTTCCAATCTAATCTTCCAATCCAATCTTTCAAAAATTCTTGAGAACATTTCCACACAACTCCACTCACATTTACCTGATAATAATCTGTATGAACAGTTCCAGTCTGGTTTAGCCCCTCCCACAGCACAGAAACAGCACTTATAAAAATAACCAATGATCTTCTTATGGCAGCTGACTCCAGTTTACTTTCCATTCTTATTCTCCTCCATCTGAGCGCTGCTTTCGACATTATTTCTCACTCTATTCTCCTCAATAGGCTGGCCTCCATCGGTCTCTCCCATACTCCACTGGCCTGGTTTAAATCATACCCGTCTGATCGCACTCAGTTTATTCAACTCAAATCCTTTACTTCTCAGCCCTTTCCTCTGACCACTGGCGTGCCCCAGGGATCTGTCCTGGGCCCCCTTCTTTTCATTATCTACCTTCTTCCGCTTGGACACATTTTCCATAAATAAAATATCCATTTTCACTGTTATGCTGATGACACCCAGCTTTATCTGTCCACTAAACCCGATTCTGCTCTTCCTCATCCTCCCTCACCCTCTGCTTAGCCGAACTAAATTCATGGTTCTATTCCAATTTTCTCAAACTCAACAGTAACAAATCCGAGCTTCTCTTGGTAGGCACTAAATCAACATTATCCAGAACCAACAGTTTCTCTATTACTGTCAATAACTCGTCGGTCTTCGTTTCTTCCTCTATGAAAAGTTTGGGTGTCATCCTTGATAGTACTCTGTCTTTCAATTCACACATTAATAATGTCACTCGGTCTGCATATTTTCAATTGTGCAACATTAATCATCTCCATCCTTTTCTCACTCCACATGCCACTGCCATTCTTCTCCATAGCCTTTTTACTTCCCGGATCGATTATTGTAATTCACTTCTTTTTGGTCTTACTCAAAAATCCATCCACAAGCTCCAACGCGTCCAGAATTCTGCTGCCCGTATTATCACCAGGACCCCTTCTATCCACCACATCACCCCTGTCCTGCAGCAGCTTCAATGGCTCCTGGTCAAATATCGTATCAATTTCAAAATACTCGTGTACACATTTAAGGCTATTCATCATCTCTCTCCTCCATATGTCTCTGACCTTGTTCAGATCACCATCCCATCTCGGTGTCTTAGATCCTCTTCTTCTCGAGCCACGGTCCCCTTGGATTGTGGCTCGTGGCTCAAGAGTTGGCAGTTTGCCTTGTAAATATAAGGTTGCCGGTTCGAGCCCCAGCTTGGACGTTCTCGGTCATTGTGTCATTGGGCAAGACACTTCACCCGTTGTCTACTGGTGGTGGTCTCATTGCACCTTATTTCATTTTTACCCCTCAGCTGTAAAACGTTCATGGGGGTTTGTTGTGGACACTCAAGTTTCTGAATGTGATAACTTGAGAAGGAAGATGAATTAAAAATCAGTACCATAGGTGCAGATACTAAAAAATCTCAGACAAGTATGAATCTCAGGGATATCAACCTCAAGGTCAGAGGTCAAATTTTTAAAAAAATCCTCTCAATGGGATAACTTGAGAATAAAGTGACATAGGATATTGAAATCTATACCATAAGTGCGTCGACCCTGAGACTGAGGTATATGTTTGCTGATGTCTGTTAGTTTTACTTCGCATTATGAAGGGCCGTCTTAATAAAGTAGACAACACACCTGTCACTGGTCAAAGAGCTGTCTGTCTGCTTAGCTGTGATTCATACTGCAGTAGCAGAACAGGAGGAAAGTGGATAGATGCATTTATCTTGGCATTGTTGGAAGTTGATATTTTACTAATAAACTAGTCTTGCTCATCGAGGGACAAACTGATACAGAGGACACACTCGAGGCTTCACCTCACCTGCAGGTGTAACTTTCACCTTGGTTTCCCGCTTAACCTCAGATCTCTGGCTGTGATCTGTTTCATATGAGATGTGGCACTCATATGTTCCAGTGTCATTAACGGTGACATTGTGAAGAATGATGGACATTTTTCCATTTTTCATGTTTGGGTCTTCCAGCTCCACTCAATCTTTGAATAATTCATGCTGGTATGTTTTGTAAAGACGATCTTCCCGGAAGAAAAAGACGTAATCGTCTGCTTTCAGGTCACTCTTGGTCCATGCTACCCGTAAGATGTTCCCTTCATGGGGACCCTGACAATCGAGAGTTGCATCCTCTCCAACCTCCACTTCTTTCTTGTCTTGCACTAAAAGAAAAGAAAAGAATCCAGAAATACTGCACACCCCAAATTATAGTTGAATTAGTGTTGTTGGTTAGTGCATTACAATCATTCTGGACAGGCTCATATTTGCTACTTACAACCAGCACACTGGCACAGCCCCTTTTTTCAATCATCCCAAACCTCATTTAAGTAAAACTTTGGGAAAATTTTGGAAATCTGCCAGTAGAAAAGTTTAAAGGATGTTTGAGGTGGCTTGGTGGTGGAGTGGTTAGTTCTGTTGTCAAACAGAAACAAGGTCTAGCTGAGGCCTTTGCATGTGCAGTTTGCATATCCTCTCTGTGCCTGCATGGGTTCCCACTGGGAACTCTGTCAACCTCACATGCAGGTGATGCAGGTGTAGGTTGTGTAGATCTGTGAGGTTGACTGGAAACCTGTCCAGGATGTACCTTCTTTCCTTCTCTCAAGTGGGATAGCCCACAGCACCCACAGCATCTAAATGTTTCAAACACTGTTTACATGTAAATTTAAATGTCTCACCTGAGAAAAAGTTAAAGTGATGATGCAAACTAAAACAATCATGAGCACTGAGTATGTGTGATTTAGGGCTGTCACTAAATCAGGTTTTGTGTGTGTGGCTATAAGGAGACACACACACACACACACATATATACACACACACACACACACACACACCTAGTGTGTGCCTTTGCTTAGAAATCTCCAAAATTTGCCCACAAATGCGAATGTGTGAGCACAATCCAAATCAGATAACGGTAGCTGTGACCACAGAGTCAATCTATACTAACAGTAGGCTGGCAGCTGATATTTTTAGGGGAAAGTGGCAAAGCACTGACGAGAAAATCTGAAGTTTAAACAGTTTGAGGTCACGGGCCTCACTGTGGCAGAGGAAATCACTTTAATGAATCCATTGTTACTATGCTGTAAAACATTGAAAACAAAAGCATTTTTGCAACAATATTAACTTTATCAAACTGTTTCTTTAAGTACACAATAAAAATTAAACTTCAAATAAAAATGTAGATCACAGGTTATTGTAACAACATTTTCTAGTGAAGGAAAGTTAAAGTAGAAATAAATAAATAAATAAAAACCTTGGCAACATCAAAGAGTCAGTGTGCCTAAAACTAAAATTCCCACATTTCTCTGATCGCCTGTGAGCCACTGTCTCATATTATCATGTTAACAGCACATACTGCACGGTTTCTCTGGAGCACAGAAACATGTGGATCCACTGGTAACCAAGTGAAATGTAAAAATGTAACATTACCATTTAAAAAACATAAAACATTTTCCACAGAAATACCATTAAAGAATAACAATGTAAACATGCTCTTTCACTCACCTGTAGATCCAAGATTTAGAGACAAAAACAGGAGGACTTGGAGAGTGTTCATCTGTGACAGGAGGCTGTAGGCAGTGGAGTGATTATAGGCAGCATAAGGCTTTTACAAGAATCAGAGAAGGGGCAGGAAGTAGGTGGTTAAAAAGAAAGTAGTGTTTTAAAAGTGAGATCACACTTATTTAATGCTCTATAGTAAGAAAAACACAAAGACAAATCTGCTCATAGTGATAAACATGCTTTTGTAATAAAGACTGCAAAACATTAGGAATGTGACATACAGTTTAGGTGATGTCACTCATCTTTCTGGGATTTTACAGGAATTCGAGTTGCTTCTAAGAAAACAGGGAGTTGTTTTGTAAACTTTGTGTATCCACCGGGTGTCAGTGGAAGCCCAGAATCACCCACACAGTCAGAACAATGTGACTGCACTGAGTGAAGATCAGGATGGTTGTGTTTGTTATTCATTGTGAAGGTTTCACAGTGAAATTTTATTGTTTCACAAAGCAGTAGTTGTGTTTTCATGTTGATTCCACATGTAAGATTTACTAAAGAAGCAAAGATTTCACATCATCAGTCCCCGGTGGATTTTTGGGGATCCATCTCCCAGCCACTTGGTTGTATGCTGTCCGAGCTTGCGTCTCATGTGCTGGATAGTCTCTGCGACACCTTTACACAGCCTGCAGGGTCATGTTGGCTTCTATAGATCTGGTGCTCAGGGCCTCTTTGCTGTCCTTTAAGATGGCCATTTTCTAGGCACTGGTAGGATTTCTTCATGTTTTGTCCTCTGTCTGTGTGTCAGTGATTTTGGATCCTCCTTACCTTCTGACACTCTGTCAGCTCATCTTGGAGTATCATCTTCCTGATTTATTCATTGACGCTGTGCTGATGACTCCTTGTCTTATTCCTAGTGTTGGGCTCGCTGTATTTACAAAAATAGCAAAAAATGTGTGTGTGTTTACGTTTTTTAACCATCTGTAGCTTTATCTAAAAATGAGAAAGAACAGTGCTGATGCTTTTGCAACTGATGGTGGCTTCTCTGTTTGTCTGTGGCATAACAGAGAGGGTCGTGTCCCTAACAGGGCTGAGGGAGGAAAGAGAGGACGGGTGTTCATACAGTTTCACTTGTCTGTTGTTAACGGTTGTGATGAGCACATGTTGGTTAAATGAGTCATTCCTGTCACACCAAAGAAAAGTGGGTACTAACCATTAAGGACCCTTTGGAATCAGTTGGGTGTTCCACAACAGTGGTCCAAGCTGGCACATTTTTATTTGAGGTTCATTCATCGTTTATTTGCTGACCTTTCAAAGTGAAAGTGAAACCAAGATCTGCCCACTGTGTTTTTCTCCTGCGTGTTTGCTACTTCAGGGCAGAGTCTACATGTGCCTCATGAAGACTCTCTGAAACTGTCTGACAGACGTTTGGGAATTTTTCTTCACTGTGGTGAAAAATCTTTTTCATCACTTTTCTTTCCTCCTGTTCTAGCTTTGTTCTTTGGCCCTTTCACCCTTACCCCTCCACGGTTTTGCATCAGCATCAAGCACACCTGTGGTTCATTTCCCCGAAAAGAGTACACCACTATTTTCCTCCTCACGCACACAAAGTGAAATCAGAACTTTTTCTTTATTCTGCACCGATCCAACAGTGTCTGTGGAAGTTTTTTTTTTCTCTAATCTTACCACCGAGAGACACAAACCAAGGCTAGTAACCGTCTCCTGTCACAGTTACTTTTAGCTGCTCCCCTTTTACTTCTGCCCCAGTTTTTGAGGCGTTGTGATTGTATAGTTTCCAGCACCTAACTTGAACTGGACAACTGGAAGAAAATGAATATCTAATTTATTTCAAACTGTTCATATGTGCACTTGATCATGTGTGAATGTACTTTATTTCAGTACTCATAATTTATATTTAGAATTCTCTGTCTACTGAAATTTATTTTCATTTTTCATCCCACTAGCAGTTTAAAACTCAGATGTATCTGGATTTCTTTTCAGCAACAAAAATAGACAAATCAGCAGAGTTGGCACGGTAGAAGAGGATGCTAGAGACGGGGTGAGATGGAGGCAGATGATCTGCTGTGGCGTATTGTGTATTTTCTTTTTCTGTATTTCATTGTAAAAATAATAATTTCAGTTACAAAGAAGCGGTAAACATGAGTTCATGTTAATGAACAACAGGATCACTCTCCAGGAACAGAATAGAAACAGAGACATGTGGACACAGTTCAGATTTTGTACACCTTTAAAATCTGCACATCCTCTACTGAGAAAACAACTGTGAGTAAGAGGGACAGCTCCATTTAAAATGTATTCATACTTCAGTTTGGTGTGATATTTATTGGGACAATTATATATAAGAGCTATTTTGTGATATTTTGTATTATTGAATATGACACTTTACCTTGTTTGTTACTGTTCTTATTTATTGGAGCAACTGTGCTCACATACTTTCCTCTGGGATTAATAAACTATTCTGATTTCCCTAAATTGTTTCTCTGAATCTCATTTATGCTCCAGATCAGTTTGCAGACGCTGAAAGGACAGTAAGGTGGTTTAAACGATCCCTAAAGTCTTTAAAATGTTCACATTTTACACTCAAGCTCACACAAAACATGTGCAAGGTATGAAAACCAGCTTGGTTTCACTTCATTGTCTGGTGCGATCCATGTTCACAACCAGCAGCAAAGAGTGACACTGATTGTTGCATCCAGCTTGCTAAACCCTGGGTTGCTCCCTTCTTGTCTGTGTGTTTTATATGTGTAAAGCAACCAATATAACCTTTGTTTGTTTCTACTCACTTGTTTGTATGGAATATTTTATGTGTTGGAACTTTTCCTGCCATGATGGCAGGTCTCTCTTGGAAATGTGATCTTAACCTCAGTGAGACTTTCACCTGAATAAATAAAAGATAATAAATAATTAAATAATCCCAGAGTAGAAGAAAATGAATGAAATGGCTTTAGTGGACGTGGAATTCTGTGGGACCTTTGTAACAGAGCTGTGAACGCTCCCGCCTCAAACACACTCCTGCTTCCAGCAGGGCCGTTCAGGGACATTTACAGGAAACTTGATCATATTTGCTTTGCAATGAATGTACTATCAAAAGGTAAATAAAGACAAAGTGGCTCACTACAAGAAGTCGAGTCACTCGGTTTGTGTGTGTGTTTTGCTTTATTTATTTTTTAGAAGTAGAAGTAGAAGTTGTAAGATGTGGCCAAATGTTGGTCTCAGGTTGCCTGAGCACTGTGAGTGTGGACGCAGCTTTAAGCTGGAGATAACAGACCTTTCACTATGTTGTAAATTTCGATAAGATTACGTTACCATTCGTGCCGAATTGGCATCAGTATCATCTTCAGACAACAACATGTCCGGCCCATGCATAGAAATGGGCATCTTGTGATATGTGTTTGGAGTTTCGTTTTGTAACTGACGACTTTGTGTTTTTCACTCATGATTGAAACGAGTGTCTCCTCAGTCTGTCCACACTCTTTTAGGCAAATGGACGAAAATATCTGGGAGTGTATCTTGTGAGGGCAGAAAACTTTATTTACTTATAATTTTGTGACACTAACCTTTCTCAGACTGCTGAAGATGATTTTTACCTCAGATTTTTAGTAGGACAGAGAGGTGGAGGGGACGGATAGGGACAGGATGTGTTTGCAAAACTGTTGGATTTTTTTTTTTTAACTCATTTTACTCTAGTACAATGGCAATAAAAGGCTATTCTATTCAATTCCATGAGGTGAAGCAAAAAGATCCACACATGTGGATCATTGTTATTACTGTAGAGTCTTTACCTTACAATTCAAAGTGCTTTGAGGCCACTTTGTTGTGGTTTTGTGATATATAAATGAAACTGACTTTAATGGTTCGGCTTCTATGTTTCTGTGAGTCGCTGCAGTCTTATCTTATCGCATCCTCTGGAATGTTGGTCAGTCGCTCTGCAGAGTCAGTTTTGTTTCTCCACATCTCAGTCCTGAACCGTACTTTGTTGTAACCGAAGAGAGGCCTACAGCACCTTTACCCCTCATGACCAACACTGATGAGACGTGAAACTATCTTTTTGTTTTTCCTTTCTGATCTGATGGACTTTACTCTGCATCCTCTAAGTCTCACATTTTGAGAGCCAGGAGTTTAAGATGCGAGTCAGCATTCCCAGTTTGATGTGGTTGGTCCCTAAATTGTCAGTGGATGCCTGGATGTGTGAACTTTTGCAATAAACAAAAATCCTGTTGGCTGTGGTAGACTCTTGCATCTATAGATCTGATGCTTAAGTCCTGTTCTTCTCTGCCATGATCAGAGCCTCTGTGCTGTCCCTTTAATCTGGCCTTTTTCTAGCCACTGCTAGGATTTCTTGATGTTTTGTCCTCTGTCTGTCTGTCAGTGATTTTGGATCCTCCTGTTTGGTCCCAGGATCTGTCTTCAGCTGTCAGAGGAACTGTCATGATTCGGCTGTGTGCCGGCAGGAATTGGACCCAAACGCAAACTCACTGGAGACTGGACTGAACTCAAAATGGCAGCTTTTATTGCTGAACACAAAAACTCTACAAAATCTAAACTGGGAAGACTCTAACAAAACACACAGGGAGCTACAGGTAGAAACACACAGCATGAGGGAGAACGCGACACAGAACTGAGGGAGACGCAGACCTAAATACACAGAGGGTTAACGAGGGAAGTGGGAGCACACGAGGAACACAGGTGACACTGATAATCATAACAAGACAAGACAGGAGAAAACGCAACACTGACGGGAGACTGTCAAAGTAAAACAGGAAGTACAAAGGTTCAGACAGGAGGAGAGAGAGCACGGGGAGAGCACAGACATAACGGGCTGGGGAAAACATGGAATAAAACACAAGGAGGGGAGACGAGGGCTCACAGATACACAGAGGGGCACACAGGGGGTAAAAGTCACAAGGGGAAATCAAATAAGAAACAACTTAACAGAGCAACCCAGGAACCATGGCCTAAATAAAGAAATACAAAAATACACGAGAACCAAGAATGCTGGGCCAACATGGCCCAGGATCATGACATCACCCCCCCTCAAGGGCTGGCTCCCGACAGCCCAAACCCAAGAACCAAAACACACGAAGAAACAGAAAACAACCCACCCAGGGCGGGAGGCGGGGGACCAGGACGGTGGGACCGAAACCAAACGAAACACAAGGAGCATGACACCAAAAACCGAGTTCACGAATACACAAGAACAGTTCAAAACAAAAGATTTTGGAGTCCAGGGAAGCAGTGTCCATAGAGAACAGAGGGTCGACCCGGGGGCGACAGCACAAAAGTTCACAGTTCGGCTGTTCCGGAGGCCGGCCACGTGAAAAGCGGCAGTGGCAGCAGAACGGGTCCGGAGGCCGACCGCGTGGAAGACGGCGGCGGCGGCAGCAGAACGGGTCCGGAGGCCGACCGCGTGGAAGACGGCGGCGGCGGCAGCAGAACGGGTCCGGAGGCCGACCTCGTGGAAGACGGCGGCGGCGGCAGCAGAACGGGTCCGGAGGCCGACCGCGTGGAAGACGGCGGCGGCTCTCAAGCATCAGGCGTACTGGTCGAGGCTTGGTGGGCACAGGACCAGACGAGGGTGAAGCTGAAGCAGAGGCTGGACCAGGCGACGGCGTAGGTGGAGCAGGAGCAGAAGCTGGACCAGACGACGGCGTAGGTGGAGCAGGAGCAAAAGCAGAGGCCGGACCGGGCGAAGGCGACTTGGACCCTCCAGCGGAGACGAGGAGGTGCTGGCCGGGCTGACCAGAGCCGCCAGCGGAGACGAGGAATGGCTGGAGCGGTTCTCCTGAACCCCCAGCGGAGACGAGGAGCGGCTGGAGCGGTTCTCCTGAACCCCCAGCGGAGACGAGGGATGGCTGGAGCGGTTCTCCTGAACCGCCAGCGAGAAGAGATGCAGAGCCAGCAGGTGTGGAGACCTCTGGCTCAGCGGACGCTAACTGTAGCTGCACAGGGCACGCAGTCGGCTTGGGATGCAACGGCTGGGGCTGTGCGGGGCAAACAGTCTGTCCAAGATGTGTCAGCACCATGCAGTCCTCAGCTGGCTGAGTAAGCTCACAAAGGCTTCCAGTTGAGATTGGTGGTGACTGAATGGGCTGCTGAGCTTTTAACAGGGCTGGTGACTGAGCTAACAACTGAACTGGTGACAGAACAGGAAACTGGGCTAATAACTGAGATAATGGCTGCGCTATGGACAGAAGTGCAAGTTGTGGTGGTGGTTGCAGTGATGGTGGGTCAGCAGGTAGTTGAACTGGTGACTGAGCAGGTGTCTGACTCTTGGCTGCTCTCCTACGGGGAACAGGAACGGGTGCAGGGCCTGGCCGAACACCAGCCATCCCCACCCGAGGAACAGATACGGGTGCAGGGACGAGCTGGGCTCTGGCTGCCTTTACCCTGGGAGCTGGTGTAGGTGCAGGAGCTAGCTGGATCTCTGCCGCTCCCACCCGAGGAACTGAGACGGGTGCAGGAGTCGGCAGGGTCACAGCTGACCTCAACCGGGGAGCCGGAATAGGTGCAGGCAACGGCTGGGTGTCCATCAACCCCACCCGAGGAGCAGGTACGGGTGCCGGGATGAATGGATCCTCTGCCAGGCTGGAGACAGAAGCAGGGACCAGCTGGACCTCAGCTACCCCCACCCGAGGAACTGATACGGGTGCAAGGGAAAGCTGGGCCCGAGCTGCCCTGGGTACAGGAACCGGAGTTGGAGAGCTGAGCCCAGGAGCCCTAACAGGCATTGGGAAAACCAAGTTCGTGGAGCCAAACACAGTTTCAGCAAACAGAGACCTATCGCAGGCCGGTTTTAGCAACTCAGCTGTTCTTAAGTTGTCCATGTCATAATTAGCAGTCTTAGGAAGAGTGAGTTTAGGAGCCGTCACAGGTACTGGGGAATTCACACAAGTAGTGTCTGGATAACCTGGGTGTGAAGCAACACTACACACAGTTGTACAGGATGTAGCTCGAGACGTAGTACACACAGAGTCCATGAAACTTGGCCGAAAAGCATGGCGCACAGAGTTAAACTGACATGACCGGGGAACAGAAAAGTTAACCTGTGCAACCAGCTCTGCAGTGCTCAAACTAAATTCTTTTGCCAGTCTATGTATAGCAGATGACACCTTGCGGCTCTTAACCTTAGCGGGCATTGAATACACAGTTGCAAGGAGTCCACGAGGAAAAACAGAAACAGTCTCCTGCTTAGCAGGCACGGGAGAAGGTGAGGTTTCACAGGTAGCGTCCGAGTTAGCACTTTCAAGTTGTGGCACAGAAAAAAACCACAGCCTGAGAAACTGACGGAGCAACACTGGGAGTCACAGATACAAGAGCTGGTTTAAAGATTAAACTGTTCATAGCAGAGGAATGGCTAATAGTCTGTGTCACCTGGCTCAGGCAGAACGCTAGGAGTACACGGTAAATTGGCTTGCTCAGCAACACAGGCCTCATTCACAGTAACTCCTTGAGGAGCTGAGAGAGCAGTGGCTGGTTGAGAAGTTGGCTGAGAAATATCAGAAATGTCTAAAGACAAAACGGGCTGGAACATGAAACAGTCATTTGAAGGAGCATCAGCTATAGAACACTCAGTCTCGGATGGTTTGTGCTCCACAGCATACACTGTTTCAGTTTCAGTTTTCAGTTTTATTTGTCATATGCAAGTTAGCACAGGGTCAACATCGCAATGAAATGTGTTTGACGAGCAGCGGTCTCTCAGCAGCATGATACAGTAGGAAAAAATATAATAAAATATAATATAATAAAATAACAAATAGAAAAATAGTAAAGAACAAAATATTAGAGAGACATGGTAAAAGAGAAAAGATGACTAAATATATATGTATCTATAAATATAAATATATGTACACTAGTGATTAAATAAGAAAATCTTGAAAAGAAATATGACGGGAGGGCAGATGGGATATTGCACAGGAATGAGCAGCAGAAAGTTACAGTATTGCACTTTTTAAATATAAATATCAATAACAATAAAGTGAAGTGACCAGTGCAGATTAAACAGAGTACTTGTGAAGTTGCAGGGTAGCTTCTGAGTCCTGTGTTGTGTGTGTTTAAGTGTTGTGGTTGATGTGTCGTATGGCTTGATGGTAGAAACTGTTTTTAAGTCTTGTAGTCCGAGCAGACAGACTCCTGTAACGTCTGCCAGATGGTAACAAGGAGAACAGCTGATGTGCTGGGTGGCTGTGGTCCTTGATGATGCTGTGTGCTTTACGGAGGCATCGCTGAAGATAAATGTCCTGAATGGCAGGAAGCCTCGTGCCAGTGATGTGCTCTGCTGCCTTCACCACCCTCTGTAGTGATTTACGGCTGCTGGCAGAGCAGCTTCCGTACCAAACTGTGATGCAGCTCGTCAGCAAGCTCTCGATTGCACACCTGTAGAAATTTGAGATGATGCTGGCGTTCATGCCAAACCTCCTCAGCCTCCTCAGGAAGTAAAGCCGCTGGCGAGCTTTCCTGATAGCAGTGTCTGTGTGAAGGGTCCAGGAGAAGTCCTCAGTGATGTTGACTCCAAGGAACTTGAAGCTGCTGACCCTTTCGACCTTGACACCGTTGATGTGGATGGGCTGGTGTTCCCTGACTGGTCGTTTCCGGTAGTCCACTATCATTTCTCTAGTTTTGCTGATGTTGAAAGTGGTGCCTGTTATTTTCCAGGCACCACTCGTACAGTGCCATCACCTCCTCTCTATAGGCCGTCTCATCATTACCTGTGATGAGGCCTATGATGGTTGTGTCATCAGCAAACTTGATGATGATGTTATATCTAGAGCTGATGGTGGTGGTGGTGGTGTGCGGCTGAGCTCGGACTGGGAAACCTCAGAACATACAGGCTGATTAAAACAGTTCTGCGGGGCTACAATGCTGGTAGCAGTATGTAGGTGAGTCTGGTGTAGGATAACAGTCTTAGGTTCAGCTAACTCTACAGGTGAAACATTCATACTAGCTAACTCAGAGGAGACACTGCGAGCATTACAAAAATCTGAGGGCCCAGAAACACGAAGATTACTAGTGAGAGCAACTGGTGAATTATCTGACACGGAGGTGCCTCGCTGAATAGTGTCTTTAGAGTCCAAACACAAAACGGCAGAATTGTCCGAGTTAGGCTGCACAATAGGCACGGAGGGCCAAACAGTGCTACTCACAGTGGGGGATAAGTCATGGAGTCCGGAATCAGAAAGCTTGGGCGGAGTGTGTGAAGCACAGTCACTCTCTCCCACGGGTGCAGCCTGCTTGGCTGTACAGGAGCGACGGCGGCGTGAACGCCGTTTTCGCCGAGAAGGGGGAGGAGACGAGCCAGGCCGCGAATCCTCCAGCGGACCGGGCTGAACGTCCTCCGGCTCTTCATACCGGAGCGGCAGCTCCGGGCGGATGCGTACGGTGGAGACGAGGAAATCCTGGATGTGGGGGTGTAGCGCGCCGAATAGCCATGGGAGTCCGGACACCATCCTCTGTAACCGAATGGCTACGGTCTCCCGATACTCTTCCCCTGGCAGCGCTGCCCACTCCTGACAGTGATACTCCACTGTGTAGATTAAATCCTCACGGAGCTCAGCGGAGGGATTGTGAGCTGCTGGGTCCATGTCGTGGTCGCGTTCTTCTGTCATGATTCGGCTGTGTGCCGGCAGGAATTGGACCCAAACGCAAACTCACTGGAGACTGGACTGAACTCAAAATGGCAGCTTTTATTGCTGAACACAAAAACTCTACAAAATCTAAACTGGGAAGACTCTAACAAAACACACAGGGAGCTACAGGTAGAAACACACAGCATGACGGAGAACGCGACACAGAACTGAGGGAGACGCAGACCTAAATACACAGAGGGTTAACGAGGGAAGTGGGAGCACACGAGGAACACAGGTGACACTGATAATCATAACAAGACAAGGCAGGAGAAAACGCAACACTGACGAGAGACTGTCAAAGTAAAACAGGAAGTACAAAGGTTCAGACAGGAGGAGAGAGCACAGACATAACGGGCTGGGGAAAACATGGAATAAAACACAAGGAGGGGAGACGAGGGCTCACAGATACACAGAGGGGCACACAGGGGGTAAAAGTCACAAGGGGAAATCAAATAAGAAACAACTTAACAGAGCAACCCAGGAACCATGGCCTAAATAAAGAAATACAAAAATACACGAGAACCAAGAATGCTGGGCCAACATGGCCCAGGATCATGACAGGAACTCTATCAGCTCATCTTGGAGTATCCGATGAATTCGTCATCAAATTGCAAAATCTGAATGAATTTTCATGACTTTTAAGTGTTTTGGGGGGATTTTTCCTAAGGATTATTAATTGGCTAAAACCCAGGACAGAAATAATATAATGGTTTAATCTTGAGCACATCTACTTGTAGTTTAAATACAATAATCATACAATACCCACTTCACAGTTAACACAGAAGAGTAATTATGTTCAATCAAATCTGAACCATAATATATTCAGTGTATTTGTTTTAATTCCAGTAATTTGTTTCATTTAAATAACATGTTTTGGGGAGATGAATCTATTATATCAAGGTCTTTGCATAATTTATACTCTTTCCGTTGGCTAAAGTAAGAATGAACTAGTTTCACTCTGAAAATGAAAGTATTACCACAGTTATCTACCTGGATATTATCTGCACACTGCGCTGCTGGGCGGGCCTGGCTGATAGCTGAGCATTGTGACGCCTTTTGGTCAAACACAGTAATCAGTTCATGGTCTGATTAAGTTGCATAAATAAGGGAATAAATACGTTAGTAGTTAATAAATATCAAAAGTAAATTCATGCTAAAAACGGTTAAACTGTTTTGGATTTGAAATCTGACCAGAGTAAGACTTCTGTACTACAAACGATCTTCGTTGTGTTGGACGCGCAGCATCGGGAAGGAGCGAAGGAGCGGGGCCCCTGTGAACCTATCTTTGGCCTAACTCCTCCGGTAATGTTGTGAACAAGTGCTTCGGTGGAAGTGGGAGAGGAAACCGCTCATGCACACGCTAAAATTTCCGTGCGCGCATGTGCCTTTTCAAAGAAAAAGGCCTTAAACAGGAAAAAAAGATTTATAAAGATCTTCAGTAAAATCAAGAAAAGCCACACCAGGCTGGCTTTCACAGTCACTTGTTGTGAGGACAGTACGTGCACGTCTCCTTCCTTGTTTGACCAGCGCTGCCGAGTCACGTGACAGTACAACACCAAAACAAAAACAAACTGCTCTGAGGTGTGTCTTGTAAAAGCAGCGGCGCTTACAGCCGGATCTCCTCTTAGATGGCATCGCATCAGTGCACAGAAGGGAGAAAACGGGAACTGAAGTATCGATCTCATTACTCTCGTACTGATTAATGTCAGTACAAGCGGTGGTATCGATATTGCGATATACGGATCGATCCCCCACAACTACGCAGTTTCTTTAAGTCATTGTGATCTTCTACAGAAATGTTGCTCATATCTGTTTTCCTTTGCTTTTCGGTGATCTGGACTTCACTTTCAAAAGGTAAACAAACAGGAACTGGCTTATTTATGCGTGTGTGTTTTGCGTTTTTTCTTTTCTTATTTATTTATTTATTTTTGCGTCAGCAGTGGCTTGAAGTTGAAGGATGCGGTCCACTTTCGACTTCTGTTCTCCTTAGTGCTTCATGTGATGACGCTGATATTTTAGCTTTAGGTAACAGACCTCCCAGCATTTCGAAAACAATCTCAAATTTTACGAAAACATTCGCTCGTGATCATCGTCAGACACGATAAATGGACATGAATTCAAATAGTGACCCACCTGTCAGAGGTCTGCTCTCTGTGCTGGGATTACCAGAATCGTGGGCGTGGTGGTGTTTTCACCTATTCAGGGTTCAGTTTTTGTGGCCTGAGCTGAGTCATCCTCTGATGTGTGTTTGGAGTTTCGTTTTGTAATTGACTACTTTCTGTTTTTCACTGATGATTGAAATGACTGTCTCTTCAGTCTGTCCACACTCTTGTAGGCGATTGGAAAAACATCTGGGAGTGCATCTTGTGAGGGCAGATAACTGTATTTATTTATTTATAATTTTGTGACTCTTACCTTTCTCAGACTGCTGCAGATGATTCCTCAGATTCTTAGTAGCACGAAGAGCCGACTGTTAGCATGTGTGACGTAATCACAGAGATCACATATTTGCATATACTGTACCGTATTTTCACTTTTAGTTATGTGAGTCTCGGCTTCAGCTGGAATATTAGAATATGATCAACATGGTTAAACACTTGACATAATTCACCCAGGTCCTGTCTGTCGGGTCACGTTTACTTTGCTGTTTTATTTACAACTGAGCAAATCAGGTTGTCTCAAATTAAAGTTACGTTTCATAACTGCATAGTTTTATCGAAGTCCAATGTCTAACTTTTCTTTATTATCTTGTGTTCTATGTGTTGGAATTTTCTCTTAACCGTGAATTTTAAATTAAGACTCCAGCCTTTCCAGATTAAATATTAAATCATGTTTTTTTTAATAGTTATTCAACTCTATTCTAAGCACCAGCTGTCTGTTAGACTTTTCAGAGTTTACTAAAATAAAAATAAAATCAGAGTAACATCTGATTTGAGTGGGGTGTTTTGGGGGTGTTTTTTTCTGGGCGGAGGGGGATTTATGTCGGTATTTTTCGGTCATGTTATGTTTAATTGTCAAAGGCTTATTAGAAACTATGAAACACATCGTGCAGACTTCTGGATGTTAGAAGAAAACTAATACTGCTCATGAATGTGACTAAAGGCAAGAAGGTGTCCTTTGTAACTAAACGTGTTAGTTGCACCTCCAGATTTGTATCATAGTTTATGATATAGCACGTGTATTTCAGTAATAGCCTACTGATTTCAGTGTAGTGGTGAACAGTCAAACAGCTCCGTGGGCGTTGTCTGTGATACTCCTTAACTATAATTTATCCAAGTTAACTTCAGTTAACCATTCAGGCCACATTAGCGTTTTCAGTCACGCTTCCGTTCCAGTCCTGCGCATGCGCAAAAAAAGAAAAAAATTGGAACTGAAATTGAATGGTATAAGTGAAACTGAAATTATTCGAGAGCTACATTTTCAAAGGATAAAATACAGTTTCAAAGCAAATGAATTCATTTTCAAAATATAAAATTCAATTTCAATTTAGTGACGATCATTTTCAAACCAATAACGAATTTCAAATTAGGCTAATTCAGATTCAGCTTTAAAAAGCATTTATTCAAGTTACAATTCAGATTCAATCTGAGCAATTCAAATTCGAATTTAAATTATTCAAATTCAGTTTCTGATGGCACAAAGTGCTGCCCATACAGACTGCCAAAATGAATGAATTAAATACACAATTGAATAATTAATTACGTATGTCAATAATTAATTAAAATGTGAAATAAATAAATAAATAATTAAATGTGTAATTCAATTAATTAATTCCAATTTTAATTAATTATTGACACATTTAATTAATTATTCAATTATGTATTTATTTAATTCAATTTGGCAGTTTTGTCCCTCCATTAACAGGATGTACCGTGACGATGATATTTTGTAAAAAAAAACAAACAAACAAACAAACAAAAAAAAACTTCCATCCATTCAGACATTTAAGTTTCTACATTTGTTATGCACATATTAATACAGTTAACGGGAACTTGTTTAAAACACTCTGACGATGAAGCAGTGTTGGTCTGGCGATGGAAACGGGTTGAAATTTTGTAAGGGAAACGTCATGATTTGTCCCAGAATTTCGAGGACTTGCAGTTGATCAGTCTTAAAATCAAAAGCAGTGTGAGTGCAGCGACCCTTAAAGGAATAATATATCATCATTTCTCATAAAAACATCTCCTCTCATTCTAACTAACTTAAAGTTGGTCTGCTGTAAATTTCTGGCAAAATGATATGTGCATTGTTCATATAAATAATCTTCTCCCAAATTTTGCTCCCTGAAAGCGAAACTCCCACAAATGTACGTAAGATGTGCTGCAGACAGCAGTGTTTTCATAGTAAACTCTGTGCTGGCACAAAAGCCTCTTTTGGAAGTTTGCCGTAGTTTAAATCACTTTCAGCAGATCTGCGTGTTTTCAAGCTCCCCTGCATGTTGGATGTGTCTGTGTCCACTCATCACATATGAAACACTTTGCTTTAACGTGACCTTTTTTTCCGTTTTTTTCACTGTGGTTTTCTTTGAGTCAAAACTCTGATGACTGTTGTTCTGTGTGGTTTAGATCCAGACGAGGTGATCATAGTGAAGCAGGGAGAGGACGTCACTCTCCAGTGTTGGGGTTTTGCAGATGCTCCCATCGAGCTGCTGGAGTGGAGAAGACCTGAATTGAAGCCAGACTATGTGTTTTACTACAGAGAGCAGCGCTCCTATGAAATGTTTCAGCATTCATCTTTCAAAGGCCGGGTGAAGCTGAGAGACCCGGAGATGAAGAATGGAGACTTTTCAGTGATTCTGAAGGAAGTCACCTTCAATGATACGGGCAGATATGAGTGTTTGGTTGGAACGAGGAGAACGAGGAGAACGAGAGACGAGCGGAGCTCCATCAGTGTCAGGGTGGAACAGACTACTAAAGATACCTCGGGTGGAGGAAACACTGAGAGAGAAAAGTGGCATGTTCCACAGATAGCAGCAATAGTGATTACAGTGTTTGTACCAACCGTACTGATTTTACTGATTGGGGTGGTTGTAGTTGTGCAGGGTCCCTACTAATGGGAAGGTTGGTGGTTTGATCCTCGTCTGCTACAGTCTGCATCCTAAATATCCTTGGGCAAGATTCCTAATTTGCTCTCAGGTGCAGTCATTGGAGTCTAAATGTGTTTGAATGTTAGATAGAAACCTTACATAGAAAAGGTGCTGGTGTGAATGGTTGAATAAGGTGAGCTGTGTAAAGGACTTTGAATGCTCAGATAGAGTAGGAAAGCATTATATAAGAACCCGTCCATTTACTGATTATTGTCGTCTTCGTTGCTTCTAACACAAAGATCAGAGACAAACAAACCCGTGAGGATCTCCTGCAGAGCGATGAAGCTGGAAACGAGCTGCACTGAAATGTCACCTTATTGTTCAGGCTGCTGTTACTGTTACAGTTTGAGTTGATGGTACAGTCCCCGGAGTGTAAATGAATACAGGAGAAAATATAACTACAACACAGCTAAAGTGCAATTATTTTTATTAAACTGTAACTCTGAGCTATTTTATTAACTAATGTGTTTTGGAATACCGTTTGAGGTGCTGGAAAATGTCTGTTTGGTGCCAAACAGCTAATGTTTTCTTTTTCCTCTATTTTAATAATGGTACAAACACTATGTGCTGTATTTGTCACTGAACACTTTAAAACTCCATGAGATATAATATTTTATAAGAAGTTAATAAATTTTCAAGTGTTTTATACTCTGAGCAGCATGAACAGGGACTCGAATTATTCTGTATTTATTTCCTGTTAAATGATTAAAAAAATGTACACGACTGTCAGAATCTGAACTCAAAATTAAAAACTCTTGACTTGAACTGGTTCTGCTCACTGATGAGGATTTATAAATTTATGCCTCTCTATATATACATCGTCTGCTTGCTGTTTTGTCCTGATGTCTTTACAAAGTTTTATTTTTTACTCCTGCACAGCTGGAATGGTGCACCCACTTGAAGAATGTTCATCTGTGACAGGAGGCTGTAGACAGGCGAGGGATTATTGGCAGCATAAAGCTAGAGGAAAGAAGCGTTTAAGAAAAAGTGAGATCACACTTATATTTAATGCTCCATAGTCAGACAGAACAAGAAGACAAAGCTGCTCGCACTGATAAACATGATATGATATAAAAAGTTGAAAAACATTAGGAATGTGTCATACAGTTTACATGATGTGTTTAAATGATGTTTAAATGCGTGAATGTTTTGTAAACTTTGTGTATCCACCGGGTGTCAGTGGAAGCCCAGAATCACCCACACAGTCAGAGGAATGTAACTGCACTGAGTGAAGATCAGGATGGTTGTGTTTGTTATTCATTGTGAAGGTTTCACAGAGAAATTTTATTGTTTCACAAAGCAGTGGTTGTGTTTTCATGTTGATTCCACATGTAAGATTCACTAAAGAAGCAAAGATTTCACATCATCAGTCCCCGATGGATTTTTGGGGATCCATCTCACAGCCACTTGGTTGTATGCTGTCTGAGCTTGCATCTGCTGGATAGTCTCTGCGACACCTTTACACAGCCTGCAGGGTCATGTTGGCTTCTATAGATCTGGTGCTCAGGGCCTCTGTGCTGTCCTTTAAGATGGCCTTTTTCTGGGCACTGGTAGGATTTCTTCATGTTTTGTCCTCTCTCTGTGTGTCAGTGGTAGACTGCATGATTTTGGATGCTCCTGTTCGGTCTCATCTTCTGTCTTCAGCTGTCAGAGTCACTCTGTCAGCTCATCTTGGAGTATCATCTTCCTGATTTATTCATTGACGCTGTGCTGATGACTCCTTGTCTTATTCCTAGTGTTGGGCTCGCTGTATTTACAAAAATAGCAAAAAATGTGTGTGTGTGTTTACGTTTTTTAACCATCTGTAGCTTTATCTAAAAATGAGAAAGAACAGTGCCGATGCTTTTGTAACTGATGGTGGCTTCTCTGTTTGTCTGTGGCATAACAGCGAGGGTCGTGTCCCTAACCGGCCTGAGGGAGGAAAGAGAGGACGGGTGTTCATACAGTTTCACTTGTCTGTTGTTAACGATTGTGATGAGCACATGTCGAATGAGTCATTCCTGTCACACCAAAGAAAAGTGGGTACTAACCATTAAGGACCCTTTGGAATCAGTTGGGTGTTCCACAACAGTGGTCCAAGCTGGCACATTTATATTTGAGGTTCATTCATCGTTTATTTGCTGACCTTTCAAAGTGAAAGTGAAACCAAGATCTGCCCACTGTGTTTTTCTCCTGCGTGTTTGCTGCTTCAGGGCAGAGTCTACATGTGCCTCATGAAGACTCTCTGAAACTGTCTGACAGACGTTTGGGGATTTTTCTTTACTGTGGTGAAAAATCTTTTTCATCACTTTCCTTTCCTCCTGTTCTTGCTTTGTTCTTTGTCTTTGGCTCATCCAACTTCCACCAAAATTGTGCCCCAGTTTTGGGGGATTGTAAAGGTTCCAGCCACAACTCCATCACCCTCACTAACTTGAAATGGACTACTGGATGAAAATGAATACCTAATCGACTTCAGACTGTTCACATTTGTGCACTTGTTCATGCTTGACTCTGCCTCATTTCAGTCTTTATTATTCCGTGTGGTATTTCTACTGAAATTTATTTTCATTTTCATTTTTCATCCCATTAGAAGTTTAAAACTCAGATATATTTGGATTTCTGTTCGCCAAAGAAAGAGAGCACTATTGGCATGGTAGAGGAGGATGGTAGATATGGAGGCAGACGGGTTGTCCTGATGCGTGCTCAGTCTCATTTATATACAAAGTTAGATCTCTTCTCCACTCTCTTGTTAACCAGCTGGAAAGCAGCTTTATACATCACAGTTTTATTTAACCTCGTTTGTTTTATAACAACAAAAGACCCCAGTTGAAACAGAAATCACAAAAATAGAGAATAAACCTGCTCATATTTGACTCCTCTTGTTTTTATTTGTATCCAGTGCTGTGGGTGGATAAGATTCCTGATTGTCTTAAACATTGACATGAAGGCAAACTGCTTCTTAAGCAGATGTTTGCTGTGCTTGCATTATTTTCTTTTCTGGAAGTGTTGAACATGAGTTCATGTTAATGAATAACTGTGTCACTCTCCAGGGACAGAATGGAAACAAAGACATGTGGACACAGTTCCTTTTCATTTCATTTGTTTCCACAGCATTCATGATAGATAACCAGAGTCCTGTTCCGCTCTTTGTTTCGCATCAGGAAATGGTTGTTTCATCTCTGAAACATTAATACACAAGCAGAAGCAAGCAAAGTACAATCAAGTCTGGAAGTAGGGGTGTTTATTTCTTGGTCACTATTTGACTTGTATTAATGGAAATGCACCAATTGCATGCTTCTAATAAGTAAGTAAGTAATACTTCCTCTTGATGTCCTAGATCCTCACACCAAAGATGAGTGCAGACGAGGAGACATGCAGCTCTTCTGATTCTTTCTTTTTCAGTCCCTCCATCTAAAAGCACAAGTTCACACTGCAGTAGTTGTACACCCTTAATATCTGGACATCCTCTACAGAGAAAACAACTGTGAGTAAGAGGGACAGCTCCATTTAAAGTGTATTTAAATTTCAGTTTGGTGTGATATATATTAGGACATTTATATATAAGAGCTATTTTGTGATATTTTGTATTATTGAATATGACACTTTACCTTGTTTGTTATTGTTCTTATTTATTGGAGCAACTGTGCTCACATACTTTAATAAACTATCCTTTATTAATCCCGTAGGGAAATTCCTCTCTGCATTTAACCCATTCACTCAGTGAAGCTGTGGACACCCACCAATCCAGTGCTCAGGGCGCAGTGTCTAGGGATGGTACCTTGCTCAGGGGTACATCTGGGCAGCTCATTGGATTCAAACCCCTGACCTTGGCAGGGCCATTCAGGGAAATTTACAGGAAAGTTGATCATATCTGCTTGGTCATGTCATATTTGTTTTGCGAGGTTTCACTATCAAAAGGCAAACAAAGAAGAAGCGGCTCACTACAAAAAGTCAAGTCATTTGATTTGATTTATTTTCATGTTAGTAGTAGTTGGAAGATGTGGTCAACATTTGCTCTCTGGTCGCCTCAGTGCCATGTGGACACAGCTTTAACCTGTATATTGGAGCTATTTGTTCTTGTTTTTTATTATTTTGAAATTTGTTAAAGTTTGTTGTTAGTTTACTTATCTTTTGGGGTTTATTTACAAGTTTTATTTGTAGGTTAATATTTGTTTCAATGGTTTTTTTGCGTGTTTTTGGTGTTTACCTTGTTAGGTCAATCAGTAAGAGCTGTAGGGCCATTTTTCTATAAATAAAGAGACTGGTATAGGACCAGCATGCACTGGGGTGGGCCTATGGTTGTTTACCAGAGCAGGAGAAGCAGCAGGGAGTAAGAAAAAATGGATCTTCTTATTGCCAAACTGGATGAATGAACCATAAAAACGCAACTTTCAAGTTTGGACAGTGGACTTCTTTTGCCTGCGTACAAAATATTATCTCAGTGCAGCAGTGGCTTGTGGACTTTTAATTGTGGGATGTTTGGTTTGTCAAACAAAAGGAATTGCCACTACACTGTAGATAACAGTGCCTCTACTATGTTGTAAATTTTGACAAGATTACGTGTGCCAAATTGGTGTCAGAATCACCTTCAGACAACAACACCAGACACATTGTATGAAAATTAATTTCAATATCAATGCAAGTGCCAAGCCAGATCTCTGCTCTGTGTGCTGGGATCCTCAGAATCTTGTCAGGAAGTTGGTGGTTTTTCTTGTTGACGTTCCATATAGGGCTTTGGAGCGTGATGTCACTGGAGGTGGGCCACGCCCCTTTCCGCCATGACAGTAGGCTAGACACAGGATACAGCTTCAGCTATGGTTCGTACGTGTTGTGTTATCAGTTGCAACGTTTGATCACACGATCGTGAAGGCAAGAAGCTGGATAATGGGCTCTCTTTTCATCGTTTTTCAACCTGGAGGCAACGTGAGGGATCCCATGTATCCGATATTACTAAACAAAGACGTCAGGCTTGCATTGCAGCGGTGAGATGAGCGGATCGAGTTCTGTGCAATCCCCAGCTTTTTGTTGGTTTGGTCTCCGCATCTTCTTTCCGGTGAGTTCTAAATTAATTCATATCACTATTAAAATGCTTTTAGTGTTATTTTCAATGTGCTGAGGTCATAGATAATGAGATAAAACATGCTAATGTGTGATGCTGCAGAACCACGTCATGTCATCATGTCGACTGAGTAGCTTATGATTTAGCATTATTGCAGGCAAACCAGCATATGAAATGGATGTAACAAATCCAGACTGGGCACCAACACTGCTCATGGGCCTCTAAAAACATACTAAATTGCTCTCATTGTACACTAATCCGCACATAACTTCCAGATGAATCACACACCTGTCATGTGCACTAATTTTATCTTACAGGCTTTTATGCAGCTGCAGAGTCTGAAGGTGTGCCCCGTGCAGAAGTAATCGATGAAGATCTGACAGAAGAAAAACAACAAAATTACAATGTCATAGCTGTGGACAGCAGTTGTGTTGGACAAGTGGAGGTTGAGGTACCACCTGTAAATGTGGACAGTGGTGATCGGACAGACAGCATCACAGAAGCTAAAGGGCAGACGAAGCATTGTGTGTGCAATGAACAGGGCAGAGCAGAAATAAACACAACACTGCTTGATAAGATTGTTAAGGTTTGCTGTGTTTTGGTGAATATGTGCCCCAGTGTGGTTGTCAAACCAGCATCAAATGAAACTTGCTCTTGTTGAGTACTCATAAAGCTGTTGTGTTGCATGTGTAGTTCATTGTAAATAATTGTACTTTGTGTGAAGTAGTTTCAATAAAACAGAAAAGAATAGTATACATGTTTTTTTTTTTTTATTCTTGATCTTATCACATGTACTTAGCAAGTACATAGAAATGAAATGCAAACTATTTACATGGCAACACACAGCTGGCATCAATCTTGAACCACAAAATGAAACATTACAGGCTATTTAGAGCAGCACGTTGTTTGGAGAAGTATTTCCCAACAAGTTCAGGAAGACACACTTTAAGAAAGAAGTCTTGTGCTTGCTTTAAACGTGGTTCCCAGAAATCCACATCAGGGAAGATGCGTATGACAGGTCTCTCTGTGTCCACACAACGAGGTCACAGTGCAGTTTCATTCAGTCGTTGTGAGTGCAGTACCTGAAACACACAAAAACCACTTTTAATAAAAGGTCTGTAATGAACCAAGGCTAATATAGATGGTTTGGCTGTACGTGCAAATCAAAAACTGTAACAAGGAAGTTGTTTAGAAAGCTATCATGTTCAAACAGACTTACCTTTGTCTTAACGACAACGTACAGTTGTCGCAGCGTGGAGGCATAAAGATGGACAAATCTTGCACCCAGCCGTTCGTGAATTGGATGTGGGCCTCCAGGATTATAATTCTTAAACTGGTTTGCTGTGTATGCGCTGACTCCACAGACAAGGTATGCAAAGATCGGGATAGGACAAAGGCGGTAAGATAAAATTAGTGCACATGACAGGTGTGTGATTCATCTGGAAGTTATGTGCGGATTAGTGTACAATGAGAGCAATTTAGTATGTTTTTAGAGGCCCATAAGCAGTGTTGGTGCCCAGTCTGGATTTGTTACATCCATTTCATATGCTGGTTTGCCTGCAATAATGCTAAATCATAAGCTACTCAGTCGACATGATGACATGACGTGGTTCTGCAGCATCACACATTAGCATGTTTTATCTCATTATCTATGACCTCAGCACATTGAAAATAACACTAAAAGCATTTTAATAGTGATATGAATTAATTTAGAACTCACCGGAAAGAAGATGCGGAGAGCAAACCAACAAAAAGCTGGGGATTGCACAGAACTCGATCCGCTCGTCTCACCGCTGCAATGCAAGCCTGACGTCTTTGTTTAGTAATATCAGATACATGGGATCCCTCACGTTGCCTCCAGGTTGAAAAACGATGAAAAGAGAGCCCATTATCCAGCTTCTTGCCTTCACGATCGTGTGATCAAACGTTGCAACTGATAACACAACACGTACGAACCATAGCTGAAGCTGTATCCTGTGTCTAGCCTACTGTCATGGCGGAAAGGGGGCGTGGCCCACCTCCAGTGACGTCAACTCCAAAGCCCTATTAGGGCACAGGTCAGACGTGAGTCATCATGTGACACTCTCTGGAGTTTCGTTTTGTAACTGACTGCTTTGTGTTTTTCACTAATAATTGAAACAACTTTGGCATCTGGGAGTGCATCTTGTGAGGGCATACTGACTTTATGAAGTAGTCCAGTTATTTATTTGTAATTTTGTGACACTCCCTTTTCTCAAACTGCTCCAGACGATGCATATGTCGGATTCTTAGTAGTTTAGATAGATGGAGGGAGAGGATATCTTTACAAAGTTTTTTTTTTTTTTTTAACCAATTAAAGTCATGTACAATGACAATAAAGAGCTTTCTTGATGTTTTGTCCTCTGTCTGTGTGACAGTGGTACATTAGCTACATGATTTCGAATCCTCCTCACTTTCTGTCTCCAGGTGTCAGAGGCACTCAGCTCATCTTGGAGTGTAGTTTCACATTGTCACGTGTTGTGAGCCCAACACGTTCTCACTCCCAAAGTGTAATATTTGACGCTACTTGTTTGACACTCCGGAGCCGAGTGACAGTACAACAATCAAAACAAAAGAAAGGAGGCGGAGGAACAACCTGCGGCAGCTCTGAGGTGTGACTTGTGAAAGCAGCGGTTCTTGCACAGACAGTCGGGTCTCCTCTTCGATGACATCGCATCTAAAGTGTCGATCTCATTACTCTCGTATTGATCAGTATCTGTACAAGCGTTGGTAGCGACATTGCGATACATGGATCCTGCACCAATACGTACTTTCTTTAAGTGATTGCGCTGGAATCACTTAAACTACAGGAATGTGGCTCATATCTGTTTTCTTTTGCTTTTTGATGATCTGGACTTCACTATCAAAAGGTAAACAAATAGGAACTGATTGATTTATGCGTGTGTGTTTTATTATTATTATTATTATTATTATTATTATTATTATTCACTTTCGGCTTCTGTTCTGCTCGCTTCATGTGTGGACGCAGATTTTAGCTGTCGGTAACAGACCTGCCAGTTCATCATCATCGGTGAGGAACGACTGTTTTCGTAAACTTTGCTGAAATATTTACGAAATACTTCAGCAAAGTTTACGAAATTCAGCAGATCTGCGTGTTTTCGTGAACTTTCTCAAACTTTCCCAAAGTTTACGAAAACATTCGTCAGACACGATAAATGAACATGAATGAAAAATGAATTTAAACATGCAGGTAACGAGTGTAACCTGCAGTAGGTCTGCGCTCTGCGCTGGGATTCCCAGAATGTGTTTTCACCTGTTGCTGAGTCATCCTGTCACACGTCTTTGCAGTTTCGTTTTGTGATTCCCTACTTTGTGGTTTTCAGCGTTGAATGATTGATTGAAACGACACTCCTGTAAGCTATCGGACGAAAATGTCTTGGAGTGCATCAAGTGAGGGCAGATCATTTTATTTATTCATTTATAATTTTGTGACACTTGTATTTCTCAGATTGCTGCAGATGATGACCTCAGCTTCTTAGTAGCAGACTATTTACATGTGTGAACTGATCACACTGATCACACATTTACATATATTATATTTTCACTTTTGGTTATATGGATTTCAGCTGGATTATTAGAAAATGATCAACATGGTCTGTTATTGTTTGAAATTAATATAAGTTACGAATGCGTTCTCTTTGGGTTGGCCTCATTTTATGATTTAGGTTTTGTCCCATTCCAGCCCTGTGTGCAAGCACAAATGTTTGGCTAGAGTTTAAATTACTTTCAGCAGATCTGCGTGTTTTCAGTCTCGCCTGCATGTTGGATGTGTCTCTGTTTTCACTCATCACATATGAAACACTTTGACCTTTTTGGGGTTTTTCACTGTAGTTTTCTTTGAGTTGAAGCACTAATAACTGATCTTCTGTTGTGGTTTAGATCCAGATGAGGTGATCACAGTGAAGCAGGGAGAGGACGTCACTCTCCAGTGTTGGGGTTTCGCAGATGCTCCCATCGAGCTGCTGGAGTGGAGCAGACCTGAGCTGACAGACTACGTGTTTTACTACAGAGAGCAGCGCTCCTATGAAAAATATCAGCATCCGTCTTACAAAGGTCGGGTGAAGCTGAGAGACCCGGAGATGAAGAATGGAGACGTTTCAGTGATTCTGAAGGAAGTCACCTTCAATGATGCGGGCAGATATGAGTGTTTTGTCGGAACGAGGAGAACGAGAGACAAGCGGAGCTCCATCAGTGTCAGGGTGGAACAGACTACTAAAGATACCTCGGGTGGAGGAAACACTGAGAGAGAAAACAGGGATGTTGGAGGGAACATGGAGAGAGAAAAGTGGCGTGCTGGACAGATAGCAGCCATAGTGATTACAGTGATTGTAGCAACCACACTGATTTTACTGATTGGGGTGGCTGTAGCTGAGGTGGGACAGCAGGTTCGCTACTAATGGGAGGGTTGGCTCCAGTCTGCATCCTAAATGTTTTCAGGGAAGATACTTAGCCCAAGTTGCTCTCAGATGCAGTCATTGGAGTCTAAATGTTAGACAGAAAGCTCTGACACAGAAAAAGTGCTGGTGTGAGTGTTTGAATGAGGCAAGTTGTGTAAAGGGCTCACTGTGAGTGCACAGAGTAGAAAAGCATCTGTATATAAAACCAGTTTACTGTTTAATGTCATCTCCATTGCTTCTAACACAAAGATCAGAGACAAACAAACCCGTGAGGATCTCCTGCAGAGCGATGAAGCTGGAAACGAGCTGCACTGAAATGTCACCTGATTGTTCAGTCTGCTGTTACTGTTACAGTTTGAGTTGATGGTGCAGTCCCCAAAGTGTAAATGAATACAGGAGAAAATATAACTACAACACAACTAAAGTGCAATTATTTTAATGAAAATAAAAAATTGTTTCTTTTAAAAACTAATGTTTTGTAGAAACATTTGAGCTGCTGCAGCTAATGTGGCTCATGTGTTTTTTTCCCCTTTGTTAATAATGGTACAAACACTATGTGCTGTATTTGTCACTAAATAGTTTACAACACCATGAGATGTATTATTTTATAAGAAGTTAATATATTTTCAAGTGTTTTATACTCTGAGCAGCATGAACAGGGACTCGAATTATTCTGTATTTACTTCCTGTTAAATGATAAAAAAAAAAAGTACATGACTGTCAGGATCTGAACTCCAGAAAAATCTTGACTTAAACTGATTCTGTTAACTGATGAGAACAGTGTGTGCCTCTCTATTGTTTTTGTATGTATTCCTCTTGACTGTATGCATCTCTTCTGATGGTGCTTATTCCTGATGTGTTCACTTTTTCTTTTTTTTACTCCTGTACAGTTGGCATGGTGCACCTTTAATTTAGTTTTATATGTGCAATGACAATAAAGGGCTATTCTATTTGAGTCTATAAAATGATGCAGGCAGCTCATAAAGCACAGATATGGATCGTTGTTATTACAGTGGAGTCTGTTTATCAGCTCATCTTCAAGTGTCATCTTCCTGATTTATTGATGGTCGCTGTGTTGATGGCTCAGGACTTATTCCAAGTGTTGGACTGGCTGTATTTACAAATTGGCACAAAATATGAAAAATAGAAACTGCTCAGGAAAATGTTGGATGATCATGTTTCTCCCCCCTGGGGTTTCTTTACAGATGAGGAAGACAGTGCAGATGTGTTTGTAACTGATGGAGTTTTCTCTGGGTGGTTTTTGATGTTTGCATGAGTTATGACTCGTTTGGTGTCATGCCTCTGTGGTATTAAAACGGCCTGTGGCCTTCATAGGAAAGAGGGAGGTGAAAATTTAAACTCTATACTGTTACCCAGAAAAATACTCAATAGATGATTTTTAATGAACGTGAAGTTGGCTCCCCACCTTTTCCAACAGAGGTGGTGTCAAATGTTTTTGTGACATTTGTGCTGCAAAAATAGTTGTTTGTGCTGCATTCCTTTCAGAGATATTAATCAAAGCTTCTAGAGGTCATCTGAGGTCAACTAGCCCCCTTCTTACCATAAAAAACTTTCTTCAGAAAATTTCTTTTCATATTTTTTAAAATAATAGCAGCACAAAAGTAGTACAATTGATTGACATCAGATTTGTTTGGTTTGGATAAACATGTGTATGTGTGACCTTTTACATTTTCATCAATATCTTTAAAACAGAAGCAGCACAAACAGAAAATATTGCAGCACAAATGTTTGACAGCACTTTTGTTGAATTGGAAGAAGGTGTGAGGGTCAAGTTCACCATGAAGCTAAATCACGGACAGAATAAGAACAATAGGAATTTTCACGAGTGGGAACTAATTTGTTAGACTTAGAACTTTTTATTGTCATTGTGCAGTTTTTTGCGTAGGGGTGCAGTCACTGGTGTAGATGGTGTACAGGAGTGGACCCAGCACACATCCCTGTGGTGAGCCAGTGCAGAGTGAAAGGGTGGATGATCTCTGCTTGCCAACCTTGACTGACTGGAAGTTTTGTATCCATGACATGTGGTGGGGGAGAGGTCCAAGTTTAGCAGCTTGGCTATAAGAATGTCTGGGTTGATGGTATTGAAAGCTGAGCTGAAATCAATGAAGAGCATCGTTACTGATGTCCCAGGATTCTCCAGGTGATGCAGAGCAGAGTGGAGTGCAGTGGAAATTGCATCCTCGGTGGACCTGTTTGCTTTATAGGCAAACTGGTGGGTTTCGAAGCTGGGTGGGACGCAGTCCTCTATGTGTTTTAAGACCAGCTTCTCGAAGCACTTTGCAACCACTGGAGTCAGTGCGATGGGTCTGTAGTCGCTGAGGCTACTGATGGTGGTGGACTTGGGGACTGGGACTATTGTTGCTTATTTCAGGCATTTGGGGACAGCGGCATGTGACAGGGAGAGGTTGAATAGTCCAGTGAACACAGGAGCCAGCTGGTCGGCGCAGGCTTTGAGCACTACCAGGTATTCTGTCAGGGCCAGCAGCTTTCCTCTGATTTACTCTCAATACATAGCGAACCTGGTGTCCTTGGAGGCTAAATATGTGAGGGCTGTGCTCAGAGGAGGCTGTGGGCAGGGCGGTGTGCATGGGGGTGTCTGCAGTTCTCTCTCTTGTTCAACTTAATTCCAACTCGATTCAAAATCAGGCCAAACTTTATCTCTGTCAGATCCACAGGCAAATCCACAGAAACTGAGTTGTCACATTTAAAGTCACATTCAAATTTGAAGCATTTGGAATTAAAAGAAAACATGATTTACAGACATAATATAAACATTGTTTAATGGCTCAACCAGTACAGGTCACAGAAAGTCCCCGTCACACAGTGGAAACTCTGTTACTCAGCAGCCTTCATTCAATCACTGCGTCCTAGCTGACTGCCAAGATTAATATCCTGGGCTGACTCAGAAGCAGAGCTGTTAAACTTGTATGTGTCACATGAGCGTAACTTTTAACTGTATTGTGTCCTCCTGTTCTTTGTTCAGAGTTTAGTTGTTTCTCCTGTGTTTAACACGGCTTTGCCCACTGTAGTGTGTGTTGTGTGATGGAGTACACAGGTTAATTTGAAGGTCAGACTGCAGACCGACATCCTGAACAGCAGTGATCTAATTCCTTGTGTTTGAGCGCCATCTTGTGGTGAGTCTGGTAATTTGTAAAAGGATGATGTGACTGGCTGATGGATGTTAAGCTGACCTTTTCTCCCCATTGGTTGTTAGACATTTTTTTCTGATTCCATTTTGTATGCTGTCAGGCTTGGTTAGTCTGTGGAGCTGCAGAGGCGCAGAGAAGTTTGGATCTGGCTGCAGCTGAAGGAAAAACTGAGGTTTGGGAGGAGTTTAGTAAAGTAGTGGAACAAGATTTTCAGTGTCTGTTGGTTTCTAGATTTTATGTATTCATTTTGCTCATGACCTAATTTAAAAAATGTGTTTACTGACATGTTTCATCCAAAGAAACATTTTTCTCTTAATGATGAGAGGTGGAAACTACAGAACTACCACCCTGTAAGAGAGGGAGGAGGAGGAGGGTCTCGCTTGATGCTAGTGTGGACCGATCAAAGTTCAGTAGCACCTACAGATGGAGAAAGCTTCTTCACTATGGCTGCTCTGTAAGTATGCTGTGATGTGTTTTGGTTTCTGAAAAGCATTAAAAAGGACTCTCACTGTGTTGCTTCACAAACATCCAGTTTGTGAAGAAGATAAAAAGAGAGAAAACCACTTCCTGTTTTCTGCTTCTTCAGTCTGTAGATTGACCAGACTGATGGCGTTGCTGCTTTTTTCCTGAATGTGAAGCTTTAAACTAACCTGTTATTTCTCTTTAGTTTCAACCTCACTGCTGATCTGCACAACAAACCAAGGTCAGTAACCTTCTCCTGTCACAGTTTAAACCTGATATCAGCTACACTGTACACTGTGTTCATGTTAAAAAACAAAACTGATCAGCTTTGACTGAGCTCATAAAGTTCCCCACAGCAGGTCTGCTTTGGACCTCAGTGCTGGCTTGTACTTAATATGCATCCTCCTCACAGCTCGTCTGACTGTGAGTCCCAGCAGCTCTCAGTTCTTTAAAGGAGACTTTGTGTCTCTGAGCTGTGAGGAGGACGACAGCTCTGCTGGATGGAGTCTGAGGAGAAACACAAGCAGAGACACCGGAGCTGAGTGTGGAGATGAGTGGGGAAGATCAGCTGGTTCTTCCTGTAACATCAGCTACATCGACCCATTGGACAGTGGAGTTTACTGGTGTGAGTCCAGAGAGGGTCCCATCAGTAACATGGTTAACCTGACAGTCACTGGTAAGCTGAGTGTGTGGAGTTAGTGTTGATGAAGCTGTGTGTAAATGGATGAAATGCTGTAGTTTGTCTCTGTGTTGAGGTGGATCAGTGATCCTGCAGAGTCCTGTCCTCCCTGTGATGGAGGGAGATGACGTCACTCTGCTCTGTAAAACAAAGACCACTCCCTCCAACCTCCCAGCTGCTTTCTATAAAGATGGCTCCCTCATCAGGAAGCAGCCTACAGGTCACATGACCATCCAGCATGTTTCCAGGTCTGATGAAGGCCTCTACAAGTGTGACATCAGCGGTCATGGAGAGTCTCCATCCAGCTGGATCACTGTCACAGGTGAGCACCTTTACTCTGATTTCACCTCTTATTTCATCCACATATTCACCTGAACAGGTGGGATTCTCTCTGCAGGCAAACCTACAAACACAACCCTGGCCCCTGACCCCTCCTCCCCCCACCTTGTGTCCAGAGTTTTCCTCCACCTGGTGGTGTTCTGTCCATATTTCATCTCCACTGTACTTATGGTATCTTTATATCGATGGAGAGTCACAGGTAACACTCTCAGTCTCTTCAGTTATTTATCAATCTCAGTTCTTTTTGACTCTTTATACAAATCTCTGATTACACATGTGACAGGAAGTGACCTTATCCCTGTGGTAACAGCACCACCCACCCAAGCTAGGGAGAGACTGGCTGAAGACTGTGATGACATTGTTGGCGTGATCACTGAGCATCACTTCTGAGTTCCTGTTTAATCTGTCAGATTGTGGTCGTCACATCTCTGTTATTGAACAACGTGCGACACCACAGATTTAAACTGGAATTTTATGCTTTAATAATAAATAAATACATGAAGAAAACATGGACCAGTCAAAGACTCGATGGTAGTAATGGAAGTTTAATGGATTTAAAGCACTTACATGTAATCATCCTCCTGTCAAAGATTCAAACATTGTGTAATAAAACATGTGACAGTGTGTGAAACACCTGCACCTCCACATTCTGCTCACATGTTCATGTTAAACAGGAAACTGATCGACTACAGTGTTGTGAACATCTGTTAACCACAGGCTAAAAGACCGGCGGTCCTGCAAGAACACCACCCACTGCTACCTTTCATCTGCAAACACACACTGACTGCAGGATTGGTACTTAGAAACTCTGGTTCAGTTTATGTCATTAAGATGGGCAGTTAAAACTGAACCTGGTGTTGTGTGCTATGAACTTAAATTAAATTACAATCCAGGATTCTGTTCAGACCTTTTCTTAGTTGGTTTCTGTATGATTACAATCTCAGGTTTTCTTAGTTTTAGTTTTTGTTACCTTTTCCAATAAAGTTTCTGTTGGTAGTTTATCTTTAATTCTTTGAGTTCCAGTTTATTCTGTCTCCTCTATATTCTCCTGTATTTTAATGCTAATCTTGCTCTTTTTGTTCCCTTCTTATGTTGCTTCCTGTTTTACTTTGATACCCTTTTGTTTCTTGTATTTGATTTTACATCTTTTTATTTGATTACCCTTATTAGCCTTTGTATACTTATAGCTTCAGTCTTCCTTTTTCACTTGTTGTGTCTTACTGTTTCCTCAGTGCCTTTTGGGGTTTGTGTCCTCGACATTGTGGACTTTGTTTACTTCCCTTTTAAATGTTCATTCTGATGGTTTTTATCAGCCTTAAATAAACCGCTGGTTTACCCTGCACTCTGCTTCTATGTGTCCCCTGTATGGGTCTTCGTCTAAGCTACACTCCACATTATGACACTCTGTAGATTCTAGATCTTCAAAATGACGTGTACTGAAGTGTACTGATGTTCTGTTTGTAACCCTCACAAGGTTGTCCAGTGCTGCTCATTACATGTTTTTCATGGATGTGTGGTTAAGTAATGATCTCCCAAACAATGTGGCAGAGAGGTGGTTTGTGCTTCTACATTAAATCCTGGTGCACATGTCTGACAGTGTGCTCACTTTTTCTGCTCTGATGTAGATAGATATGTGTGTTGTTGATTATCAAGTGCAAAACCATCTTCTGTAGTTTATGTAGCACCAGATGAAAATGCTGAAACAGCCATGAAAGACTTCACTGACGCCATCAGCAAACTGCAAAGACTGTATCCAGAGGCCTTTGCTCTTGTCTGATTTTAATTACTGCAGTGTTTGATCTATGCTTCTATCAGAATATTTGTTGTACAAACAGAGGACATAAATTTTAATTCTATCACACCGCACTTGTACACTGTTTGCAGTTTGCACTTAAATCTGAGCATCAGGTCGCAGCAAACATTAAAAACACATGTATAGAGTTCAGTTTCTAATGATTTACAATGTTCTTTGCATGATTTATGGTGTAGGCACCTGTCAGTCACAACTACTCATGCTGTCCTCGGTGCACGCCTGATGTTCTTTTCAGGGTTTAATCTTGAGGGTTTTTTATAGCATGAATTTAACTCTGAACGTTAAACCTCTTTTGAAGAAAAAAGGGGGGTCAAACCCAGTATTGGGTCAAACACTGCAATTAGTTCATGATCTGATTGAGTTGCATAAACAAGGGGATAAATACGTTCTTAGTTAATAAATATCGTGCTTCAATCCCTAATCACATTGGGCATGAGGGTCATTTACGGAAACAATTAATAAATTGGGAAACATGGGTTGATGAATTTAATGATTAAGTGGAAAATATATCACACACTGAAAGATTTCCTTATGTAAACAGCAGGGTTGTAATGAAAGAGCAGCTTGATGTAACTAAGGTTGAACTTTTCTTTTGGAGATGAATAACGAAGGCTGTTTCATTTCTGTATATGGTCTCACATTGTTTTCTTTTATGATATAACTGCCATTATTATGTAGTTTTAGTTTACATTATTAAGAAGGTGATAACTATTACATTCCTTAAACTGATTTGTATTACATTAGACTGCTGATTTATTTTTGTGAATGAATGACATTAGTTATGATGCATGATACTGCTGCGTTATAAGAAATACTGTTTTCCCTCTTCGGCACATCTCCCATCCCAATGTATTGCGCAAAAGTGTTTGTATGGAACACTGGCGGTCCTAGTCTGTTAAAGTATTCTGAATATGATTCTGATTGTTTCAGGATGACCTGCCATTATCCAATCACACATCTGCTTACCTGTATCTTTTGCTCGTTTCTCCTCCTCTTCTTTTTTCTTTTTTGCTAAAGTGAGCACCTGATAGCTTTGAACTTTTCTTGTCCATCTTCCATTGATTTTAATTTTGCACTCCAGTATGAACACCCATCCCCCAACACAAGGATCACCACAACATAACCTTTTTTTCTTTTCTTTTTTTTTTGCCTGTCCCGTTTGGCTCTTTTGCCATCATAATTATTGTCTAAAGGCGAAGAAAGATGCCCAACAGATTTACTTTACCAAATGGACCATCCCAGCCTTGCCGTAATGGTCTATTTCATTCACCTTTTATTGTTTATTTTATTTTCACTTGCTACATATGGGACAGACTTAACTGGGGAAAAGAGAGGGGAGGAAGAAAGAGGGAAAGAAAAACAGCGGAGAAGAGGGACGGGGAAAAAGGGCAAAAAACAAAAACTAACAAAATAAGCAGACAAAAAATACATATATCAATCACCTGGATCACCTGTTGAGAAAGAAAAAAAAGAGAAAACAAGAAGAAGAAAAAGAGAGCAATATAATTAACAACATCACGATGATCTATGGGAATATAACATTAAATACTAAATATTAAACATTATTGTGCAGCACGTAAAATTGACAGCGCACAGTGTGCTTTGAGGTAGGAGACAAAAAGGGTGTAGTTTGTGTGTGTGAGTACCTGTGTGTACACCTGTGAGCATGGACGCGCTTGTTTTTAAAAGGTTCCTTCATGTAATGATCTGCTAGAGGGTGTGGGGGGGCCACTGCCCCGTCCTCCAGGGCATGAAGCAGGTATGGAGGAGATCCAGGCTCCAGACATCCAGAGGCCCCCAGAACACAAGAGACCAAGGAAGACCAACAGAGGGGCAGCCGCGCCACTATCCCAGAAAGAGCTGAGGAGAGCCCCAGATGAGGGGTCACTCAGCAGCCGCGGAGCAGAAGCCGGGGGGGGTTGCAGGTTGCAGTGACTTGCCCGTGACCTCCACCGGCAGCCAGGCGTGCAAGAGTGACCGAGCCCCAGGCTGAGAGGCTGAGGACACCTGTTAAATCTCCCAATTCTTTTCCTCTTTGGGCTGAAGGAAGGACAATACTCGGTGTACAAATGCTCAATCAACAATACTTTATTTCCATACAATTCAACACTTATGAGCACAAGCCATCATGATGGGGAGAGATGCATGTAGAGGGTCACAGCAAATCTCAAAATGGTGACGGGTTACTCAGCTTCTTATACTCTCTAGTGGCCCTCACCTAGTCGTAAAAGCCTAAACATTCACATTCTTTTTTTTTTTTTTTTTTTTTTTTTTTTTTTGCCTGTCCCGTTTGGTTCTTTTGCCATCAGAATTATTGTCTAAAGGCGAAGAAAGATGCCCAACGGATTTACTTTACCAAATTGACCATCCCAGCCTTGCCGTAATGGTCCATTTGATTCACCTTTTATTGTTTATTTTATTTTCACTTGCTGAATACGGGACAGACTTGACTGGTGGAAAGAAAGGGGAGAAAGAAAGAGGGAAAGAAAAAAAAACCTGAGAAGAGGGATGGGGAAAAAGGGCAAAAAATAAAAACCAACAGAATAAGCAGACAAAAAAATACATATATCGATCACCTGGATCACCTGTTGAGAAAGAAAGAAGAAAGCAAGCAGAAGAAAACGAGAGTAATAAACATCATCACAATGATCTATGGGAATATGTCAGTAAATACTAAATATTAAACATTATTGTGCAGCACGTGAGATCGACAGCGCACAGTGTGCTTTGAGGTAGGAGCGAAAAAGGGTGTAGTTTGTGTGTGTGATCACCTGTGTGTACACCTGTGAGCATGGAAAATAACATCTACCTGAGTTTTTTCTTTGAAAAAAGCCCCTTATGTCCATTGTTGTGTTCATCAGTAAATAAATGAAGCCGATTTAGAGTGCTTTGTTTAGCCTTGGAGGGAAACAACTGAAAATTTGAAATAAACACACATGTAACCTAAGACTCTCTAAAAAAACAGCATTGTTGTTCGGCTTTTCTTTTTGCCAGTTGTTGATTCACTCGAAGAGCAAGTAATGTAATATGGGTCAAGTGATGAGTTTGATATCAATCTTTTGTGATACACCGTCATATTTACATTATTTGTACAGTACGAATGATTTGCTTTGGTACCTGATCAAACTTAAGCTCTCCTCTGTCTGCAGCAAACTCGCAGGCAGCAACATCTCTCCCCTCACTCACATGCATATGTGCTGTTCTCGGTCGACCCAAAATCCAGACTCTGCAGGAAGTGAAAACTCTTCTACTCTCTCCAATCTTAGCAGAGGTTTACAAGTTTGTGGACAAGGCTCAGTGGGCCCAACACTCTAAAGTAAAAGAAAGACAACGCAGGAAATTTCACACCTTGCTTTCAAAAACACACACTCCTCGTTCTGAACCCACACAACTCAGAGAAGAAAACACACCCGAAGACAATCAGGAGAAATAGATAAAGAACTTTTCAGACTGGAATCTCACTGAACCTGAAAAGAGGGTATTAGCCAAAGGACTCAATTTTGTCATTTCTCAGCAACAGTTGCGCATAGTGGAAGACATCACAGCCACAGAAACCGCCATACGGTTTAATAAATTATCACAGACAGAAGCAGACCAAATTAGGATGAAAGTCTCAGCCACCCTCTCCAGTGCCAAAGTCCCTCTGCCCAACCTCACAAGAAAAGAAGGCCGTCGCTTCCTGAGCAAAGACCACAACATCACTATTTTACCAGCTGATATGGGAAGATGCACCGTGGTCCAAAGCACTACAGATTACCACACAAAGATCACTACTCTCCTCAGTGACAACAATACCTACGGAGCCTTAAAGCGAGACCCTACAAGCAGCTACAAAAAGAAAGTTATAGCTTGCCTTCAGGACCTTGAAAAGGTCAAAATGATTGACTGCCTTCCATATCACCGCCTTTATCCAGGGGATGCAATACCCTGCATTTACGGACTTCCTAAAATCCACAAGTAAGGTGTCCCACTCAGGCCTATAGTCAGTAGCATAAACTCAGCCACTTCTAACATTGCAAAACACCTTGCTACCATCCTTGCACCTCTCGTGGGAAACACCCCACACCACATCAAGAACTCCACCGACTTCACCGACAAGGTCCAGAAACTTACCCTGGATCCAGATGAAACCATGGTGTCCTTTGATGTAGTCTCTCTCTTCACTTGCATACCCACCACGGAAGCAGTGGAGACTGTCAGAAAACGACTACAAGAAGACAGCTCCTTGGAAGACAGGACCAACTTCACACCCGATCAGATCTGCACACTGTTAGACCTCTGCCTCACCACAACATACTTCAAATACAATGAAGGCTTCTGCAGACAAAAACATGGCTGCGCCATGGGCTCCCCCGTGTTACCTATTGTAGCCAACCTTTACATGGAGGAAGTGGAAAGGACACATTAACGCTGTGGATAAAAACATCAAGTTCACCAGGGAAGACACAAAGGATAACTGTTTGCCTTTCCTGGACTGCGCTGTGCACATTGAAGAGAATGGCAACCTCAACATCGAAGTTTACCGGAAGCCCACACACACGGACCAGTGCCTCCTCTTCAACTCCCATCACCCTCTGGAACACAAACTTGGAGTAATTAGGACCCTACACCACCGGGCAGAACATCTTCCCTCTAAGCCTGAAGGAAAAAAGAAGGAACACACACATGTAAAGGAAGAACTTAAAACGTGCGGTTATCCTAATTGGGCGTTCATAAAGTCAGCAAAGAGGCACAGAAAGCCGGTGTATCAGAAAAACTCAGGACCACTCTCCAAGCATGACATCCCGGTGCATTTCAGACCCAGCAACACACTCAGACAGAAACTGGTTCACCCGAAAGACAAAACTCCAAAACACAGACTGAACAACGTGGTGTATGCTGTACAGTACAGCGAGGAATGCCCAGACCTCTACATCGGAGAGACCAAACAGCCACTTCACAAGCGTATGGCACAACATAGAAGAGCAGTGATGGGAATAACGGCGTTACGACTAACAGCGTTACTAACGGCGTTACTTTTTTCAGTAACGAGTAAACTAATTACTATTCCTATTGTTACAACGGCGTTACAGTTACTAACAAGGAAACGCGGTCCGTTACTATTTTTCAACTATTTTACAAACGGTTGAAGCTGTGTTCAGCTTACCGCATCTTATATCAGTTGCAGGAAGTAGCTGTAAGTAATCTGGACGCTACAGCTTTAAGCATCTGCGCGCTCCCGCGGACGGTAATCACGATCACTTTCTAGCACAACACCTGGAGCTCAGGGGGCAAAACAATCGCATGAGTGCTGCTGTTTGACTGAGGAAGAATAAAGTAGTCGTGGTAAGTCAATCACGTGACCACTTAAAGACAAAGCAACAAGGTGATATCTACCAGTTTGTAAACTGTGTTGATCGGCCACGTAAAACCAGAGTCACGATAAACAAAATATACGCGGCGTTTTTTCCTCAATAGTTTCGCCACGTTAGAGCTAGCAAGCACTCTCTGCTTATGAGCAAAAAACAAAAACAAAACAGGGGAAGTTTTAGGAGTGACAGAGAGAGAGAGAGAGAGAGAGAGAGAGAGAGTTTTGAGATGTGAGATTTGTGACGTTTAGCGTGTTTGGAGTGTGTAGTTAATGTGTTGTCTTGTGTAGTTAATGTGTTGTCTTGTATAGTTAGTGTGTAGTGTTGTGGATAGTTTTGTGTTGTGTGTCAGAACAATGAGGCGACTGCTGTCTCCAGGTAGAAACAGGAGTGATACATCTGCTGCTGTCAGTCCTGCAGGTATCAGGCTGTGATGTTCTCCTTTATAGTGGACAGAAATTATATTTTGGAGTGGCACAAGTAATTTGTGGCATCTTATTGAATGTAGAACAGCTGATTGTTCTGTAAATAGTTTGAAATTGTTATTTTTAAAAAGGGTAAAAGGTAAATGGATGCAAATAACTTTGTTGTTTGCAAATCTTGTGCATAGGATTTTAAAATTGATAATTTATATTTGCATTTGAAGTTATGAAATATAATTCATTAAACATGTTTATGGTTGTTACGGCAAAAATATAACTTTTTCTACTCTGATTTTATGTTTTTTTTTCTGATTTTAGATCAATTCTGTTAATACAGTATGACAAAATGAGAACATAAATGTAAATTCATGCACGTGAGGTTGTGCTGAAAAGAATGATACCAAACAATGTAAAGTAAATAGTTTTTAAAGGTAAAATGTGGAGGGAAAATCAAGAGTAGTAAAAAAATGGCCAATTATACCCTGGACCCCAGAGGGTCAAACGTTCTTTGTTTTTTTTAAAGTAACGCAATAGTTACTTTTCCAAGTAATTACAGGGAGTGCAGAATTATTAGGCAAATGAGTATTTTGTCCACATCATCCTCTTCATGCATGTTGTCTTACTCCAAGCTGTATAGGCTCGAAAGCCTACTACCAATTAAGCATATTAGGTGATGTGCATCTCTGTAATGAGAAAGGGTGTGGTCTAATGACATCAACACCCTATAGGGCTTTGGAGTTGACGTCACGCCGCAATGCATTGTGGGAGTGTGGCACCATTTTCGGGGTCTACGAACGACTACAAGAAAGGTGCTTAAAAGCAGCTCAAAAGAGAATGGACTGTATAGAAACCGATTGCGTTCAGAGGCGAAGCGGCGGTACCTGCAGAAAATAGCGTGCATTGGAAATGTGGACCCCTATGAAACACGGCTGTGGAGTAGAAACCCTGAAGACCAACCGCTATGGACGTAGCCGGACATATTTTCGTACCTTGTCTGTGGAGTCAGCGCGTACAAGTCGTCATTCAAACAAAGGTAAGTCAGCTGAGTACTGCGTGTGAAATGCGTTTGATTTCCCTGCAAACATTCAGATTAGTGCAGCATAAATTCATTCATGAGGGGAAATTACAGTGAGAACATGTGGAGGCTGTTAGAGGGATAACATAGTGAGTTCAGTGCATTGATGTGACATTGTCCTGAACGATTTAGTTATTCTTTATGGTTAAAGAAATTGCAATAATTTATTCATATTTATTATAAATAATTCTAATTATACATCTTGCTTCTATATTTGTATCCTGTGTCACTAAAAATACATTTTATTTTAATTTTATATATTAATGACCTGCAGAATCTCCTTATCATATTAAGTGATTCATAATTGTCACTTTATGCTTTCTCCATCTCTAAAGTGATTACATCCTTGCATTACATACTTTAGGTTCATTTTCTGCAGGCAGGTTTCTGACAGAAAACAGGCAGATTTAGAATATAACATGCAGCGTTCTATAGATGGACACATAAAGAAATGAAAAATTACATGTATGTGCTAACTTTCTAAACACATTTACATTTATTTACATTTATGATAAAGTAGATAAAACACATTTATGTCGGCCTTGGCTCATAGTTCTTGTCTTTAAATGAACTTTGTCTGTGTGTGTTTCAGGTACTGCACTCTCAAAGACTGAATGAACCAGCATTGCAGCCATGGGTCACTGTGAGCATCACAGGGAAGGTTGAAGCCGCCCACTGCACCTGTATGGCCGGAGTCGAGGACACCTGCATCCATGTCGCTGCTCTTCTGTTTAATGTAGAAGCAACAGTGCGGATCTGTGGCATGAGGACTGTTACAGATGAACCTGCATACTGGGTTTTGCCTGGTAATATGACCAAGATACAGTCAGTGGTTGGCCATAAGATAGACTTCTCCTCTTCAGCTGCCCAAAAAAAGGCTCTTGATCAAAACATAAACAGACCATCCGTATTGAAAGGTATAAGGAGCCGTCCTCAAAAAAGAAAAATCCCACCTGCTACTGTGGAGGAGTTGTCACTGCTATAATGCCATAATGTTTTATATAGGGGTCCAGATTTATGCCTGTAGTGCACTGCCATGTAAATAATTTGCATTTACTGAATATGTACTGACTGAGTACCACTGTTCAAAAATTCAATAAAGAAACAAACTAATTTTTGCCTCTTTTTTTTTAATTAAAACCACTTTATAGAACATCACATCAGTTACAATATAGAATCCATGTCATTTATAGTTTACAAATGACAAAATGTTTACATAAAATCATGACAGTGTTTACATGATATCACCCACTACTAACATTATTTACTGTATTTTTTGAAAAAAAAAAATACCACTATTTATACAGCACAAGACTTAAGAATATTTAACAGGAGCAAGTTTCATTTTCCCTGGTTTTACTACCACACTATTCACCAAACGCAGCGAACCTTCACCATCTTATCCTGAAGGGTCACCTCTTCACCCTCACATGGAAGAAGTAATCTGATTGGCATGGTGGTATGTTTGAAGCAGGTCCCATGTGTAATGTTGGAACCCAGTCACGATGTGTTTCATCCATTTCATAGGCTGGTTTGCTGCAATAATACCAAATAATTAGCAACTCTATAAATAGAAGATACTTCTGCAAAATCACTCAGTAGGATGTTTGTTCTAATTTGCTATGACCTCAGAGTGCATCGAAAATAAAACTAATAGGCTATAAAGAGTGATATGAACATATTTAGAACTTACCGGAATGAAACCGTCTGGAGCACCAACAGATATCTGGAGATGGAAGAGAGCTGGATATCAGCTCGTCTCACAGCTGCTATCCAGGCTAGACGCCTTCGTTTGGTAACATCGATACACGAGCTGCCTCATGTTGCTTCCAGGTTGGGAAAGAATGAAAAGACAAACCCTTTTCAAGCTTATTCTCTTGCCAGTCGTGCGATCGAACATTGCAGCCGACCACACAGCCTTCGCTCCCTTTTCGCTTGCGCTTTGTTTCAAGAGCTTTAGACCCCCAAAATGGCGGATCGGGCCATAATCCTTTCCACGCCCACCCCCGTGACATCACGCTCCAAAGCCCTATATCAGGTGTGCATAATTATTAGGCAACTTCCTTTCCTTTGGCAAAATGGGTCAAAAGAAGGACTTGACAGGCTCAGAAAAGTCAAAAATAGTGAGATATCTTGCAGAGGGATGCAGCAGTCTTAAAATTGCAAAGCTTCTGAAGCGTGATCATCGAACAATCAAGCGTTTCATTCAAAATAGTCAACAGGGTCGCAAGAAGCGTGTGGAAAAACCAAGGCGCAAAATAACTGCCCATGAACTGAGAAAAGTCAAGCGTGCAGCTGCCAAGATGCCACTTGCCACCAGTTTGGCCATATTTCAGAGCTGCAACATCACTGGAGTGCCCAAAAGCACAAGGTGTGAATACAATTTGAATTAACAAAAGGGTCCTTATGTGTGCTGCCGTTTTTAACATTTAAAGTTTCTTTAAAATGAATACATTTAAAAAATAGTTATTTTTGGAAAAACTAAGAAAGTTCAAATGAAAGAAAATGATATATATCCATACCACTAATTTTGATACAATATGAGCTTGGTAAAAACTTTAATAATACAGTAACAAGTACAACTACTAAACACTACTGTGGGAACAAAGATTAAAATGTAACAGGGATAACATTTTAGAGAATTAAAATCCCTCAAAGGAAAAAACATAAACTTGATATACATGGTAAATGGCCTGTATTTGTATAGCGCTTTACCAGTCCCTAAGGACCCCAAAGCGCTTTACACATCCAGTAATCCACCCATTCACATGATGTTACATTGTAGCCACAGCCATCCTGGGCCGCACTGACAAAAGGTGAGGCTGCCGGACACTGGCGCCACCAGACACAACGACCAAGACTGTCCGAGCCAGGGCTCGAACCGGCAACCTTCCGATTACAGTGCAAACCCCCAACTCTTTAACCACGATCGCCCTGCATGTAGTGACAGAGAAGCTGCATTGTTCTTTAAGTTCACGTGCAGTGGAAGAGGTCATGTTTTTTTTTTATGTACTTGGTGTGTGGAAGCCTCTCCCAAATTCTTTGCAGTAGTTCATTTTGTCTCCAGTGTGTCTACGTTGACGTGGTTTAGGGTCCCGTTGATGATTGGAGGTTCTCCCACAAAGGTCACAGAGAAACGTTTTCCCACCACCACAGTGACGACAGGGTTGAGAACTGGATCCATCTGCGTCGCTCTGCTTCTAAACAATGACAGCGTAAGTGATCTCTGCCAATGTCCAATTACGTTTTACTGTTTACATTACAACACTCAGCTTACTGAGTGAAAACGAGTCTTCAGTTTTCCAAACAGTTCATTCAGTATAACTCCATAAGTTTACTGATCAGACTTGTTCCAAACAATCAGGTTAAAATTACAAGATAAAAATAAATACATCCTCACAGTAACTGCACTTGTAGAGTTACTTTCTGGTGTGGATCTGTTGGTGTTTTTTTCAGGTGATGTGGAGATTTAAAAGTCTTCTCACACAGGTCACATTTATAAGGTCTCTCCTCAGTGTGGCATCTGTTATAAATAATTTCCCACACTGATCACAGCAGGAAACATCATTTCCAGTGTGAATCTGCAGGTGAATATTTTGGTACTGTTTGTCACTGAATTCCAGAGTGGGTAAGTAGATGCTTCTGTAAGTTTAGACTTTGAGCAAAAGCTTTACCACACAACTCACAGTAGTGTGCTTTAACTACGCTGTGAATGAGTTGGTGTTTTTTTAAGCCCTCACAATATGTAAAAGACTTTCCACACAAGTCACAGCTGTACGCTTTAACTCCACTGTGGATGAGTTGGTGTATTTTTAAGCCTCCAACCTGGGCAAAAAAAATTCCATATAACTCACAGCTTTCCACTTTAACTCGACTGTGGATGAGTTGGTGGTTTTTTAAGCCTTTAGCCCAGGCAAAAGACTTTCCACACAAATCACAGATGTAAGGTTTAAAACCACTGTGGATGACATGGTGATTTTTTAAGTCTCCAGACCGGGTAAAAGACTTTCCACACAAGTCACAGCTGTAAGGTTTAACTCCACTGTGGATTAGATGGTGTTGTTTTAATTCTCGAGCCCGGGCAAAAGATTTTCCACACTCATCACAGCTGTATGCTTTAACTCCACTGTGGGTGAGTTGGTGTGATTTTAGGCCGGAAGCCTGGCTAAAATCCTTCCCACACTCATCACAACTGTAAGGTTTAACTCCACTGTGGATGAGTTGGTGTTTCTTTAAGCTTCCAGCCTGGACAAAAGACCCTCCACACAAGTCACAGCTGTAAGGTTTAACTCCACTGTGGATGACATGGTGTAGTTTTAATTCTCCAGCCCGGGCAAAAGACCTTCCACACTCATCACAGCTGTATGCTTTAAATCCACTGTGGGTGAGTTGGTGTGATTTTAGGTTGCCAGCCTGGCTAAAATCCTTCCCACACTCATCACAACTGTAAGGTTTAATTCCACTGTGGATGAGTTGGTGTGTTTTTAGGCCTTGAGCCGAGGCAAAATCCTTCCCACACTCATCACAGCTGTATGCTTTAACTCCACTGTGGGTGAGTTGGTGTGATTTTAGGCTGCCAGCCTGGCTAAAATCCTTCCCACACTCATCACAACTGTAAGGTTTAACTCCACTATGGATGAGTTGGTGTATTTTTAGGCCTTGAGCCGAGGTAAAACCCTTCCCACACTCGTCACAGGTGTATGTTTTCTCTCTCTTTCTTCTGTGACGTTTGTCGGCCTCCTGAGAGCGCTGACTTCTTGCTCCATGTTGGTCCTGCAGTAACAGAGATACAAACAGAGGCAGTGAGTGAAATGCAGTCGTGGAACAAACTGAAACTCCCTCCGTCAGTGGAATCAAACATGTCAACAAACGCATTGTTGATGTGTTACCACCACATTCTGGTGATATTATCACATTACAATGATGTGCTACAATGAGAGGTGTAATTAAAATGACATTAGGAAATATTGATCAGCGGAGAAAATCTTTTATTTCATAAACATTTTTTGAGTTCAACTGATGATATTGTTGTTTCAATTTGTATGGATAAAATATGATCTTTGTATTTTCTTGTGACCTCTTTGGTTGCTGATTTTGAATGTAGATTCTGTATATATGGATGAGACCAGGATAGAAAAGATAAAGCTGCTGTTAATGGGTTTTTAAAAACCAACCAGCTGTACACACAGTTCCAATAACAGTGTAACTGTGATATTTTTCTCACCTTTTGTGTTGAAGTCATTGTTTCCTCTGCAGTGGCTGAGCTGAGTCCAAATTGCTGAAATTGATCCTCTGCTGCACCACCACTCTTCTCCTCCTGTTACTCAGCAAAAAAAAGTATATGTATATATATGTACACACACACACACACACACACATATATATATCTATCTATATATACATATATATATATCTATCTATATATACATATATATATATACATATATATATACATATACATATATATATATATATATATATATATATATATATATATATATATATATGTATATATATATATATATGTGTATATATATATATATATATATATATATATATATATATATATATATATATACACACATATATATATATGTGAAAAAAAATCCATGCATACACATGGTAGGATTTGTAAAGAATTTATCCGTAAATCAGGGTGGCAAATAAGTATTTGGTCAATAACAAAAATACAAGTCAATACTTTGTAACATAACCTTTGTTGGCAATAACAGAGGTCAAACGTTTACTATAGGTCTTTACCAGGTTTGCACACACAGTAGCTGGTATTTTGGCCCATTCCTCCATGCAGATCTTCTCCAGAGCAGTGATGTTTTGGGGCTGTCGCCGAGCAACACGGACTTTCAACTCCCGCCTAGGGGAGGGCGATATAAACGATATACGATAGAAACGATATAGATTTGGCCAACGATAGAGATTTTGACTATATCGCGATAGCACATGTTGATGATGTCATCAAGCTGCGCCTGTTTTGGTAGAAAGTATCACAGCGGCTACAACGATTATCATCAGTAAATTATGTTCTCCTGACTGAAGTTTGGCCCGTGTATAGCATCCTGCTATGCAATTGCATTTGTCCCTGACCACCAGAATCCCTCACGTTAACTTTTATCGAGTGGAAAAAAAGTTAGCGTTCATCCTCCAGCTTCACTGTGCTAGTGATATGCTAACATAGCTTGTCACTAGCAATCACGTAGCACAACATTATATACCAGGTAGTCCAACTTCGGTAACCCTGCAAACGTCACTGCTGTTTAGTGTTTCTGTGTTCACTTATGTTGGAAGTGGTAGCAGAGCTGTACGTTTTAATTAGGTTCAAAAATCTCTGTCAGAACATGGTATGAAATGTTTAGGTGTAAACTAGCCAGCTAACTTCCTGTTAACTTCTAACTCCGTTAAATTTAATAAATTCTGTTTTCATGGATGCATGGATGTTAAACTTAATTGTTACACCCAATAAAGCAGCAACGCTGATGATTTAATTAAGAATTTAGACTGTTTTTAACTCTCAGTGTTCGTTTGACTTTGGGACCTGAAGGGGACAGAGTTTTGGACCCAGATTCCTCCTCACTACGGCAGCCGTAATGCTCTGACAATCCATCAAGCAGTCCATCAGCAGGCTTACCAAAGTTGTACTAAAACATTTTTTAACAGATTTCTACACGCCAAAATCGGTTCAAGGTCAATGAGCACAACCAGAATTCATACATAAGGCATACTCTCGATTTTTGAGAAAATTAAAGGATTTTAAGTGTGCTTTATAGTGTGGAAAATACGTTCTACAGAAGAAAAGATTATATCGTGATATATATCGTTATCGCACATGCTTCAAATTATATCGCGATATGAATTTTAGGCCATATCGCCCAGCCCTACTCCCGCCACAGATTTTCCATGGGGTTGAGGTCTGGAGACTGGCTGGGCCACTCCAGGACTTTCAAATGCTTCTTACGGAGTCACTCCTTTGTTGCCCGGGTGGTGTGTTTTGGATCATTGTCATGTTGGAAGACCCAGCCGCGTTTCATCTTCAAGTTCTCACTGATGGAAGGAGGTTTTGGCTCAAAATCTCACGATACATGGCCCCATTCATTCTGTCCTTAACACGGATCAGTCGTCCTGTCCCCTTGGCAGAAAAACAGCCCCATAGCATGATGTTTCCACCCCCATGCTTCACAGTAGGTATGGTGTTCTTGGGATGCAACTCAGTATTCTTCGTCCTCCAAACACGACGAGTTGAGTTTATACCAAAAAGTTCTACTTTGGTTTCATCTGACCACATGACATTCTCCCAATCCTCTGCTGTATCATCCATGTGCTCTCTGGCAAACTTCAGACGGGCCTGGACATGCACTCGCTTCAGCAGCGGAACACGTCTGGCACTGCGGGATCTTATTCCCTGTTGTTTTAGTGTGTTACTGATGGTGACCTTTGTTACTTTGGTCCCAGCTCTCTGCAGGTCATTCACCAGGTCCCCCAGTGTGGTTCTGGGATCTTTGCTCACCGTTCTCATGATCATTTTGACCCCACGGGATGAGATCTTGCGTGGAGCCCCAGATTGTGGGAGATTATCAGTGGTCTTGTATGTCTTCCATTTTCTGATGATTGCTCCCACAGTTGATTTTTTCACACCAAGCTGCTTGCCTATTGTAGATTCACTCTTCCCAGCCTGGTGCAGGTCTACAATACTTTTCCTGGTGTCCTCTTTGGTCTTGGCCATGGCGAAGTTTGGAGTCTGACTGTTTGAGGCTGTGGACAGGTGTCTTTTATACAGATGATGAGTTCGAACAGGTGCTATTCATACAGGTAACGAGTGGGGGACAGAAAAGCACCTTACAGAAGACGTTACAGGTCTGTGGGAGTCAGAGATTTTCCATGTTTGAGGTGACCAAATACTTATTTGCCACCCTGATTTACGAATAAATTCTTTACAAATCCTACCATGTGTATTCATGGATTTTTTTTTCACATTCTGTCTCTCACAGTTGACGTGTACCTCTGGTGCAAATTACTGGCCTCTGTCATCATTTTAGGTGGGGGCACTTGCACAATCTGTGGCTGGCTAAATACTTTTTTGCCCCACTGTATATATACAGTTAAGCCCATAATTATTCATACCCCTGGCAAATTTTGACTTAAAGTTACTTTTATTCAACTAGCAAGTTATTTTTTGACTGGAAATGACACAGGCGTCTCAGGTTTTATTTACATTTGAGCAAAAAGTATCATGTCCAGAATTATTCATACCCTTCACAAACTGTCACAGTCTCTGGGAAAATCCAAAGTTTCATACCATTCCAAATAGTCAAAGCTGTTCTAAAGCATCCCAATTACCCTGATTAATTGGAAATAGCTGTTTTGATCAACTCAACAGGTGAAAAACAGCAGCTCTCTGCAGGTGGTCTGTGGACGTTCATGGCTAAGACAAAGGAACTCAGTGAGGCCCTGCAGCTGTGCATAGTGGCTGCTCACAAGTGGGGAATGGG